>NC_053144.1:29039402-29281902 GCF_016808335.1 Panicum virgatum | reverse complement strand
ATCCTGCCAATCCATACACGTATTTCATTATCATCCAGTGTTCTTGCTAACCACTTCAATCTCGAAGGCATGCAAGACAAAGACACTAAGTGAACCCACACGCGAACAGTCAAATCGATCTCCTCACCTGTGCTTCCTCTTCTGGAGGAACCTCTGGAGCGATTCGTTCCTCGCGATGGGCAGGTCAGGTAGCGCCGCCGCCGACTGGTTGGCGGCTGCTGGCTTCTCCTGCTGCACAGCCGCCGGCGCTTCTTTATTCTGCGGCGCAGCCGAGGTGCCCGAGCCGGCCAGCTGCATCAGCTCCTCGGCCTTGTCGGCCGGGAAGTCCTCGAACACGAGCACCCGGCCGTCGTAGACGATGGTCAGCGGCGCCTTTTCCCGCATCACCGGTCTGCAAATAAAAAGTTTAAAGCAAACTCGCCGTCATATCAATGATCAATCCCGACATGGCCAAGAACCGATCAGCCAAACAAGAACAGGGCGTCGTGCCATCAACAATCCGACATGGAAGGCGATCGAGAGCTACGGAGCTATATATATGCAGGGCCGGCTCTACAATTTGTCAATTTCGAGGATCTTGAACGAACTGGACCCTTCAGACTAAATATTTTGTATACATAATATAGCAAAAAAGACTAAAAGAACGGTAAAATAAAATTAATTTAAAATTTAGAATTTTAGATCTAACTAGCTAAATAAACGATTTAACATGCTAAAATAAACGATTAAAACTTACTGCTGTTGGGACGGCGGCTGCGACGTGCCGGCGCGCGTGGGGAAGAGCTGCATGGTCCTGCCGTCCGTCTCCTCGGCCTCCGCCGCCGCCGCCAGTGGCGGCGGCGGCCGCAACGCGCCGTCGAGGCCCCCAAGCTGCTGCTGCGGCTGCTCCCTCATCATGTACTGCCGCAGGAGCCCGCATGCGGCGGCGAACCTGCTGCTGCCGGCGGCCGCCATCTTCTCCTCGATATTCGGTGGGGGTAGAACTTTAGAAGACTCTCGCGGCGCCGGCTTGGCTTGTATTCCGCCTCCTTGCGCGTTGGAGGAATATATATATATTTGCCGGCGCGGCGTGGGTAGAAAGCACGTGAAATGCGACTGAATTATCGAGCGCCAAGGAAAGCGATGCATGAGGCCGGCTGCAGAGCCCACAGCCCGCCACGGCACATGCCAACTGGATTGTTCGGGCTGGGCATCCTCCCGCCCGACACTAGCGACGCAGCCACTATCTAGGCCCACAGCCCCACAACACACATCGATCAGATTATCAGAATTCAGAAGTGCTGGCTTTGGTACCTTCCTGGCGCAAAGGGATCGCTTGCGAGATAGCATGGTCTGAAGCTAGGAGTGCGGGTACTTTGGGCCCATTACAACTTTAGGCTCTTTATTTTTTTCTTTTTTTTTCTTTTTGAGATTCAAGCCGCAAGTATTGTAGCATTTTTTTTTCTTTTTTTGTGTTTATTTCTCCAATTCCAGTTTTTTCTAATTTTTGTTTTTCATTTCTTTTTCCTTGAACTGCTTTGTATTTATTATTTATTTATCTTTCTATTTCCCTTTTTTCATTCTAAAGCTCATTTACAATCAAATGTTTCATTGTTCGCCTTTGTAGATTAAATTGTTCCATTATGTTCACCAATTTGTTCGCAATATTCATTTTCCCTTACTTATCCTATATAATCAAATGCTCGGGATGTTTAATATTTTGTTCGTTATACATTATTATTTGTTCGCAATGTTTAACTTTTTTTCATTAAAATAATTATTTGTTCGTATTGTTAAGTTATTTGTTCTCAGGATCAGAAATTAATTATTTAGTGTAAAAGAAAATATTTTTAAAAATATTATGCAAATATAGGCAAGTGTGGTCTTATTTTTAAGATCTTGTCATAAGAAAGATAATGGTGCCAGCTTTTTAGTTTCGAAGTTGTATGCACGTAGGTGATGTCATCATCCTAATTCTTTTTGCATGTACAAAATTTTTCTTATTTAATGGGCCTAATTGGAGCTAAAAATACCGGTTTGCTCACTGCTTCAGGTGATGATGATTTACTCAAACATCGCCTATCGCCCGAAACGACACATAGCCGCGTCCCCTTCATGGACTTCTGGTCTGCAATATTTTTTTTATTGATTTTCTGAATTTTTTAGGTAAAAATCACAGGTAGGAAGAGTACAGTTTCTTATGATTACGGCTAGGATATGGGCATGTAGCACATCCAAACATTGTGAGTGCTACCAGGTTTAATTAGCTAGCTTAGCACATACATGTGCACCCAAGATCTTCTAAGGGTACGGTATTAATGGAACTAATAATTCCTATTGCATATTATCATTGGCTACAAATTCAATACCACACAGTGATATATGACAACCAAATCTATTTAGAGAACGTGATTACCCACTAAACATGCATATAAGTTGAATAGTTATTGGTCAAACCATATAGAGTTTGAGTTAATAGAATGCAAAGTTTCTAAGTCGTCACCGCTCATGTCCACCGATGCGTTTATCTCAACTAGAAGTCTGGTTGTCTGACTAATCATCAACTAATCATGATTAGTTGTCTGATTAGCATGGGACTTGAATGATTAGTTTACAGCAAGCTCTGGGTTATGATGGTTCTGTGCTCAGCTACCAGCTGCAGAAACCGCTAGCCTACAGCGGCCGTCCGCCCATTCGCACCGCCGAATCCCTTTACTTCTCCAGTGCAGCAGTTGTATTTGTGCTGGATCTGATCTGTCGTTCCCTGCAGTAGTCAGCGGCCACTTAATCTGTTCGCCGTCCCATCCATCAGTAGTCGTTCGCCCGCTGAATCCCGTCCCTGTAATTGTTGTGTAATCCTGCACGTTGTAACAAGTGTTAGGATTAGCACAATAAGCCAACTGTTTTGTAGCTGAGCGAGTCTTGAGAGCTCCATGCAGCAGGCAGGAGCGTGTCTTCATGAAGTGGCGCGGCAATGGCGTGGTCGTTGTGTAATCCTGCACGTTGTAACAAGTCTTAGAATTAGCACAATAAGCCTAGCACAATAGGCCAACTGTTTTGTAGCTGAGCGAGTCCTGGGAGCTCCATGCAGCAGGCAAGAGCGTGTCTTCATGAAGTGGCGCGGCAATGGCGTGGTGGTGGGATGGCACGGCTTGGAGCAACGGCATGCCGCGCATAAAGGGCGAGCTAGTTGCCACATTTTGTAGTTTATTAGAGTCATGCACCCTGTTTAAGTTCAACAATGCATACAAAAAATGCTGCCAAGTTTTTGCAGCACCAAGACCGTGTTCTCGCGTGAGTGTGTTGCGTTCTTGTGCAAGTTCTGTGTGTGTGCACATTCTTTGTGTTCCAGGTGGTCGGGAGCTCGCCGGAGTTCAAACAATTGGTATCAGAGCCGGTTGGTGAGGGAACTGTTGTGCCGCGATGACATCGCCTAAGGGCCGTGGCCAGTCGGTCAAGGTCGGAACGTCGGGCAGCGACAAGACTCCACCGCGCTCACCGAAGGGGAAATTGCCACAGTGGACGCCGCCTCCAAGCCGCTCGCCATCACGCCGTTCACGCACCAGGGATGCACGACATCCGTGGGTGGTAGTCGTCGAGCGCGTCATCCGGGATAGCGGTGGCTCCGGCAACTGGCTGCAGCTCACTATGTCAAACTATGATTCGTTGTCGCTGCTCGTGAAGTTGAAGCTGCAAAAGCGCCACCTCTAGGAAGTTGTCGAGGACGGCAACATCGAGTTCCACAATGATAGCACCAAACTGGAGGTGATCTGCAGTGACGTTTTGACGGAGTTGGTTCCCACCCTGGCAACCAAACCATCGGCCAAGGCAGCATGGATGGCGATCCAGGCGATCCGCGTCGGCGACGAGTGAGTGCAGAAGTCGACAGTGCAGAACCTTCGCATCGAGTACGAGCAAATCACCTTCCGTGACGATGAGTTCATTGAGGACTTTGCTCTGCGCTTGTCCAACATGGTGCATAGGCTGGCGATCCTTGGTGACCCAGAACCGGAGGCGAAGGTGGTGGCCAAGTATCTCCGTGTTGTCCGTCGCGGTACCGGCAGCTCGTCGTTTCCATCTAGATGCTTCTTTACATCGGCACGCTATTGATCGAGGAGGTCACCGGCCGGCTTAAGGTGGCCACCGACGACGAGCCGACACCGGCACAGAACATGGGCGACAAGCTGCTCCTCATGGAGGAGCAGTGGCTTGCATGCTCACAGGAATGCCAAAGGGGAGAAGGCTCCTCTGGCAAATGCCCGGGGAAGCCGCGGCGCAGGTCTAGCGGTGGCAGAACGAGTGGTGCTCCGGGCTGCGAGGTGAAACAAGATGAGTGTCGTACATGCAGCAAGTCTGGCCATTAGGCCAGGGAGTGCCCCATGAAGCCTAGGAGCGAGGAGGCCTATGCCACACAAGCTGAAGAAGGTGAGCGGCCTACCCTACTTATGGCGAGGGTTAGCTCCGTCCAGATCCACCAGTCGGCGCAAGGAGCTGCCAATGCGCCGCCGCCATCCCTGGTGCGGTCGGCAGACGGGACGTTGCATTTGGAGGAGGGGAAGGTCTTCGCCCAGCTTGACAGCGATAGTCTCACCGACGACTCGTTGTGGCACCTCGACACAGGCGCAATGAAACACATGATGGGATCGTGTTTGGTCTTCTTCGAGCTCGAAGGCGACATCGTCAACAAGGTGCAGTTCGGGGATGGGTCCGTGAGGAATGTGGGATGGGGCTATTCGAGTGCAAGAATGGTGAGCACAAGAGCCTCAGAGGTGTGTACTTCGTCCCGTGCCTGGACACCAATCTCATTAGTGTTGGGCAACTAGATGAAGATGGGTGCGACATCCGTGTCCGTGATGGGATAATGCGAATCCTCGATGAGCAGCGACGCCCGCTGGCCCGGGTGCCACGATCTGTCAATTGTTTGTACTCTATCAACCTGAAAATAGCGCGCTCGGTGTGCCTGAAGGCGCGTTGCATCGATGAGGTCTGGCGCTGGCATCATCGCTTCAGACACATTGGCTTCTAGGTGTTGAGGAAGTTGTCGCGAGGTGAGATGGTCCGAGGGCTCCGGCGCATTGATCACATGGATCAGTTAGCGAGAGTTGCCTGGCGAGGAAGCAGCACCGGAGTCCATTCTTGGCAATGGCAAAGAAGAGGGCGGTTAATGTCCTGGAGTCACTACACAGCGACATGTGCGACCCTATCTTGCCAACGACACCAAGTGGAAATCGATATTTCCTACTGCTCATTGATGATATGAGCAGGCACATGTGGATTCGATTCCTCCTCGGCAAGGATCAAGCACCAGTGGCGATTTGGCATTTCAAGGCCATGGTGGAGGTGGAGTCTGGGCGGAAGCTCAAGGTGTTGTGGACAAATCGGAGTGGAGAATTTACCTCGGTGGAGTTTGGCACATATTGTGCTGAGCAAGGCGTGCATAGGCAATTGAATGCCCCCTATTCTCCGCAACAAAATGGGGTGGTCGAGCGTAGGAACCAGACTGTCATCAGGATGGCCAGAAGCATGCTGACGGTGACGGGACTTCCTGGCAAATTCTAAGGTGAAGCCATGACAACGGCTGTGTTCATACATACTGAACAGATCACCAGTGCAAAGTCTTAAAGGCAAGACACCACCGGAGGCGTGGAGTGGTGAGAAGCTATCGATGGGATTCCTATGCACATTTGGGTGTGTGGGACACGTCCACGACTCTCGACCTCACCTGAAGAAGCTGGAGGCGAGGAGCAAACCGAGGATTCTCATCGGATACGAAGCAGGGTCCAAGGCATACAGGATGTACTACCCAGTGAAGCAGCGCATTGCGGTGTCGTGCGACATCATTTTTGATGAAGACGCGCAGTGGGACTGGAGCAAGGCGGGCGGCGCCGACGGCTTCACCAGCTCGGGCATGTTCATCATCGAGCAGGAGGTCGTGGTGCAAGATCTAGGACCAGGAACGCCCGGCACGCCCACAATGCCAGCGGACAGCGTGTCCACGACACAAGCGGGTAGCACGCTTGCGATGCCAGCGAGTGGCGCGCCCACGACTCCTGTGGGTGGCACACCCATGATGCCAGGAGGTGGCCCATGCATCTTGGATGGCTTGGAGACGTTTCATCAATTTGTATGGGGTTCCTCTAGACTCCAGCAACTCCAAAATGGCTGGGAGAAGCCAAATATATGGACCACCAAGTTACACTAGCCGTTTGTAGCCATTGTGCATTTTTCTGCGTAGGCATGGGTTCATCTGGTGGTATGGCATCGGTTCAACCGGTGAATAATAACTTCAAACTAGCCGTTGCGCACTCTTGACACGCCTACAACTGACACAACCACCATCGTTTAAACCCATGGTATGCACTGATGCTTCATCGGTTCAACCGGTGCTGTAGAAGTCTTCCTCCCCTTCTCTGCAGCACTCACGTCATTGCACCGATGCCTTGCTTCGACAGGTCATCGGTTCAACCTGTACTGAAGACTCGGCTCCTTGCTGCTTGACATGCTCTCCGAGTAATAGCACGTCAATTGCACCGATGCCCTTCTACGCACCGTCAGTTTAACCGGTGCTACTGTATTCTTCAGTCGACCTCCAAAGAGTGCTGTCTAATGCACCGATGCCTCATCATCGGTTAATCCGGCAACCATAGGTTATACCGATGCCTGTGTGTCGTTTTAACTGGTGTAGCTAATTCTGCTGACAGTTATCCAATGCGTCGCAGTGGTCAATTTGACACCCCAAATGTATTCTCTCTGGATTTTCACTATGGTTTGGCATTTCTATGGCGAATTGGACATATCTCGACGCTGGATTGGACACCTCAAATTACATCCATGAAACCTAAAAATTCTACAAATATGATCTTACAAACTTGTTAGTCCCGTTGATTATGTTATCACACAATTACCATAATCACAAGCAACGGCCTAATGAGGCCATGTTCCTTACACACTCAATCAAGAGTATCACTTCTTGCCCACCCCCCCCCAATCTTTTTCGGGGACAAACTTGACTCGCCACCAAGGCGTGCAAGGTTCCCGGTCACCTTGGCCCTGCTTTTCACTAAATACCTTTTCCACGAAAGATGGGGGGTCTCTACGTTCCCTGCACAAAACCGTCGATGCCGCTCTACACCTAGCCGGAGGGGCGAATACGTAGCCAACGAGCCACCAAGGCTCAAGGGGCCGGCACACCGGGATACAAGCTTGAGCAGCTCTCAAGCATAGCGCACAAGGTACAACACCTTGCTCTCTCACTCAAACTTGAGCTGGCCTAACACTCTCACTCACAAAAGATGTGCTAAACCTAAGAGTATGATCAATTTGTACTTGGATGGCTTGGAGATGTTTCTTCAATGTGTATGTACCTTCTCTGAACTCCAGCAACCTTGAAATACCCGGGGTGAGGCCCTTATGTAGACCACCAACTCAAAATAGCGTGTTACTAGCCGTTGGGGCTTTTCTTCGTGCGGCATCGGTTCAACCGGTGATGGGCCGTCGGTTTAATCAGTCACTAATGACTTCAAACTAGCCTTTGAACTTCTGATAGATGCCTGCTGCTGACGTGCTAAGCATCGGTTAAAGCGCTGATTGGGTACCAGTTTAATGGTTTAACCGGTCACCTTAAGGCTCGCCTGATTGCCATTGTACTTGTCCTCTTCTGTTGATGTCATTACACTAACGCCTTGTTCCGACGCACCGTCGGTTCAACCGGTGCTGAAGACTCTGCTCCTGGCTGCTTGACATGCTTTCTGGACAATACCAAAGTCAATGCACCGATTGTCAGACCCGGGACAGCGAGACTGCTCACAGGCATAGAATGTTCTGGAGTAAGGGATAGCTCATGGATGTATCTTACCTCTTTTATAACTACCCTAATAGGCGTAGTACTAGCTGCAGTATAAGGAAACTACACGATCGTGTTGTAGAAGGACTCCAACTGTGCTCAGCTAGGAATTTCCATGTAACCCTGTCACCCCGGATATATAAGGGCGGGCAGGGACCCCATCAAAACACATCTACACCTAAGGCAATACAAACCACCACACAGGACGTAGGGTATTACGCAACTCGTGGCCCAAACCTGTCTAAATCTTTGTGTTCCTTGCACCATCGAGTTCCAGAGCCATCGATCCCTACCTACAAACCCTACTGCTAAGGGTATTCCTGAGTAGGCTTGATGGTAAACACCGACAGCTGGCGCGCCAGGTAGGGGATTCGGCGAGTTCATCGGCGAGTTCGATGGCCACTTTCGCTTTCAGCACCATGACTCCTCCCAGAGGCGCCACCTTCATCTTCGGTTCGTGGGTCTGCGTCGCCAATGGTTCAGGCGGCTTTGATAGCCACTTAACCAACTCTCCCGAGTCGAAGAACTCTACGTCGGAAGACTCCAACAAGCTCGCCAGATCTCATGATCGCGGCGTCATGTTGCTTCCCGACCTCGCCAAGGAGATCGAGCCGAAACTCGAATATAACTCGAGTTCTATTCGGACTCAGATTGATCTCAAACCAAAATCCACTCGGATTGGGACCCTTATTGCGCGACCCGTCTTTGGCCTGCGCAACTCATCATCCGTTTACAAACAGATGATTAGATCCTCCTATGAAAATAGCTTGGATCGCCCACTTCACGTCGAAAACCAATCAGCCACCGCTAGCCGGGAGGCATCCATTTTTGACGTTTACCCAGATCCAGTCGAGTCACCTCAAGATAGCCTGGATTTCATCACCAATGCGCTGGCTAAGATGCAAATCAAATCTTGCCGAGGTGATACCTTCGCAGAACTACTCAACAACCTGCGAGAAGTCGCCAGCATTGATGATCTCCCGTTTCAACACGGCACTCCCCTCGAAACCGAGAGGGAAACTAGCTCCGGTGGAACTGCCCTAGCTGATTACGAATCAGACCTGAAAAGCTTCTCTCACAAGCATTTGGTTCCAGTAATTATCCGGCCCGGGGGTGCTCCAAGCAACCACGATCCAAACGAAGCCTTGGATCAGATCTCAGCAGACAATCTGACCCAAGACGCTCCAGCTGATGAAGACGAAGTCACTCGTACAGCCTGCAGGGAAAGGAATCAACGCAAAGAAGTGCGCAGGACTCGCGCGGCCGAACGTGCTCATCTCCCGCCACGCAACCTCAACAACGAATTCAACAATGCTGTGGATCCCATCTTCAGAACACCAATCGCCGCAATGACAGAAGTAACCCTGCGACTCATGACGATTTCCCAGAATACTGAGTTGGAACGAGTCATAAATCTCACCAAAAACGCTGTTGAACAACTCGAGAGACAGAACCCTCTGTCCTCGCTTCACGGTACGCGATCAAGGGCTACTGCAACAGCAATACCTCAAGCAAGCCGCACCCCCGGAGGCCACCAGTGTCAACAGCAGCAGGAACAGCAAAACCGAAGAAACTAAGAGGATCAGGAAGCTGCGAGTAGTCATCGCCCCAGAGGTGGCCAACCACAAGCAAATCAAGCTCCTGGCCCTTAGCCAAACCGCAACAACAACAACCGTGAGAACAACAGGGAAGAGGTAGCCGATTCCATTGTGGACGCACGAGACGTCATCTACGCAAGACGCAGAGCGCAACTTGCAGACAACTCCGACCGCTTCCAAGCCCTGAGCAAGGCTTTCGACAACATCGAGTACCCGAAGGATTTCAAGCCTACGAACATCCAAAAGTACGACGGTAAGCAAGACCCTGCTTAATGGTTACGATTATACTCGACCGCTATTAGTGTTGCAGGGGGAGACACCAACACCAAGGTCCTCGACCTCCCGATGGCCCTAGAGCCCGCACACCTCACGTGGCTCGAAAGCTTGGTGCGCGAGTCAATCCACTCGTGGGAGGACCTGAAGAAGGCGTTCGTTGACAACTTACAAGGGTCGCGACACCGAGTAGCTACTCGCCACGCCCTATCCATGATCAAGCAGGACCAAGGTGAGTCGATCAGATCCTACGTCTTGCGCTTCTTCGACACGAGAGCTACCATCCCCAACGTCGCCGCCGCCGACGTCATCGACTACTTCCAGAGCGGCATCACCGTCTAGTCGCTATACCGCGACTTTGGGCGTAATCGGCCCAAAACGGTGGTAGATCTACGTGACATGATGCAGCGCTGGGTAGATGAAGAGGAGCAAGAACACAGTCGCTTTCCCCGCCGCAACAACGACAACAACGGGAAGCGCCACAACGACCGTGGAGGGCCCAGCAACTAGCGGGATCCTACGCGTAAGCGTAAGCCTGACGACACTGTCGGCACTATGGATCACACACCGCGTGGTAAGATGGGCGACAAACCACAGGACCAGTTCGACAAGATACTTCACAACAAAAGATGTCCAATCCACCCCAAGAGCAACCACTCGATGTGGGAGTGCACGATCCTGCGCAAATCCTTCCAGTCGGCACCTGCAACTGCTCCAAAGAAAGAACGAGACAAAGATAATGAAAACGATAATAAAGACCGTGATGGTTTCCAACAGTAGCAAAACATCGTCAACGTTATATTTGGAGGAGATTCCAGCTTCTCCAAGCGAGCTCAGAAGCTCCTACTCAGAGAGATCCTCTCAGTCGAGCCAGCAATTCAGAGGCCACTCAAATATAGCGAAGTCCCCATTACCTTCTCCAGGGAGGATCAGTGGACCATCTTCTCGGAACCTGGAAACTTCCCGCTAGTACTCGATCCAGTCGTTCAAGGCTCCAAGCTTACTCAAGTACTC
The DNA here is from genome assembly GCF_016808335.1 of Panicum virgatum. NCBI lineage: Eukaryota > Viridiplantae > Streptophyta > Magnoliopsida > Poales > Poaceae > Panicum > Panicum virgatum. The sequence goes on along the minus strand of NC_053144.1, from coordinate 29,271,195 downwards.
ATCGATGGCGGAAGTGGGCTCAACCTGATCTTTGCAAGCACATTGGTAAAGATGGGCCTCAACTATATGAGTCTGCTTACTCCGAGCAAGGCTCCATTCTACGGCATCGTCCCCGAAAATTCCTCTACGCCAATTGGCTCGGTTACTCTCCCAGTCACATTTGGTACAGAACAAAACTTCCGGACAGAATACATCAAATTCGAAGTAGCCGACTTCGAATCTTCCTACCATGCCATCTTGGGAAGACCTGCACTAGCCAAATTCATGGCAGTACCACACTATGTTTACCTGCTCCTCAAGATGCTAGGCAACTCAGGAGTCCTTTCACTACGTGAAGACCTCCTTAAATCTTTCGAGTGCGACAAGGAAGTAATTGATCATGCTGCCACAACCCGAGTCCCTAGTTCTGTCAGCGAAATACTTGCTGCTGCTAAGGAACTCTCACTCAAGGAGTCGATGCCTTCCAAGAAGCCAACCCAATCATTAGTTAAACCGACCAGTGATGTGGGCACCAATATTATCCAGCTACAAGAGGGAGACGACTCCAAAATAGCCATCATCGGAGCAGGACTGGGTGACAAATAGGAACTCGAGCTCGTCAACTTCCTTAGGGCCAACCGAGACGTATTCGCGTGGAAACCAGCGGATATGCCAGGGGTGCCCAAGGAGTTGATCGAGCATGCCTTGAAGGCGACCCTAAAGCAACACCAAAAAAGCAACAGTTACGGTGGTTCTCACCGGACAAGCGAGAAGCCATCAAGAAAGAGCTGGCAAAACTACTTGCAACAGGGTTCATCAAGGAAGTCTACCACCCTGATTGGTTGGCCAACCCTGTGCTCGTCCAGAAGAAGAACAACAACGAGTGGAGGATGTGCGTCGACTACACTGATCTAAACAAGCATTGCCCGAAGGATCCTTTCGGGCTACCACGTATCGATCAAGTAATCGACTCGACAACAGAATGTGTCATATTATCCTTCCTCGACTGCTACTCAGAGTATCATCAGATCACCCTAAAAGAAGAAGGCCAAATCAAGACGGCCTTCATCACCCCTTACGGGGCATACGCCTACAAGACCATGTCCTTCAGGTTGAAGAACGCTGGCGCTACTTACCAGCATGCAATACAGCTGTGCTCCTCCGATCAGCTACATCGCAATGTTGAAGCCTATGTTGACGACGTCGTTGTCAAAATGAAGACCCAGGATCAATTCATTACTGACCTGGAAGAGACCTTCAACAGCCTCCGAAAATTCCGCTGGAAGCTCAACCCAACCAAGTGCATCTTTGGAGTACCCTCTGGAAAACTACTCGAGAATCTCAAGCAACATCTCCAGTCACCGCCGATTCTAACAGCTCCACTACCCGGTGAGGAATTACTCCTCTACATCGCTGCGACTACCCATATAGTCGGTATGGCGATAGTAGTTGAATGCCCGGAGGAAGGCCACACTTACAGTGTTCAGAGACCAGTCTACTTCATCAGCGAAGTACTCTTTGAATCAAAGGTTAGATATCCGTCAATTCAGAAACTTCTGTATGGGATTCTAATCACCTCCAGTAAGCTCCGGCATTACTTCGACGAATACAAGATCTCAGTCATAACTGACTTCCCATTGGGGGATATTCTCCACAATCGGGATGCCACTGGACGAATCTCAAAGTGGGCAGTTGAACTGGGAGCTTTGGAAATCAACTTCAAGCCAAGAACAGCAATCAAGTCACAGGCATTAGTCGACTTCTTGGCTGAATGGCAGGAAAATCAAATTCCAGCACCCCAGAACATTCCAGAGCATTGGGTGATGTACTTCGATGGCTCACTCAAGATCGATGGAGGCGGCGCAGGAGTTTTGTTCATCTCCCCCAAGGGAGAACAATTGAAGTATTTGTTCCAAATTTTGTTCAATGTCTCCAACAATGAAGCTGAATACGAGGCATTGCAACATGGCCTCCGACTAGCAGTATCTCTCGGCATCAAGCAACTACTTGTCTACAGGGATTCTCTACTCGTCGTTCAACAAGTCAATAAAGAATGGTACATCAACAAGGATACAATGGACGCATATGTTGTAGAAATTAGAAAGCTCGAAAACAAGTTCTCAGGATTGGAAATCCACCACGTCAACCGCAACAACAATGTCGGAGCTGATGTCCTCTCCAAACTTGGGTCCACTCGAGCAGCTGTTCCACCAAGAGTTTTTGTCCATGAACTTCACCACCCATCAGTCAAGGAGGAAAGCCAACAAGCCACTGACATGGAACTCCCGGCCACAGTCAGAGAAATGCTGATGATTGATGAAGATTGGCGGACTCAGTTTATTGACTTCATCAAGGAATTCAAGCTTCCACCACATATTGACCCTTAAAGCGCTGAAGCTGCCCGCATCACCAGGTGCAGCAAGGGTTTCGTCCTCGTCGGCAACAACCTATACAAGCGCTCTGCTTCAGGCATCCTCATGAAGTGCGTTACCCTTGAAGAAGGAAAAGATATCCTCCGAGAAATACATGAAGGAGTTTTGCGGCAATCATGCTGCATCAAGGACACTAGTCGGCAAGGCGTATAGGTCAGGATTCTTCTGGCCAACAGCTGTCTCGGACGCAGAAGACCTGATCAGACGGTGTCCTGGCTGCCAATTCTTCGGCAAGAAGACTCACGTCCCAGCACAAAACTTGATAATAATCCCTCCATCATGGTCGTTCTCCTGTTGGAGTTTGGACATGATCGGACCATTAACCGTCGCTCCAGGAGGATTCAATTATGTGCTGGTAGCAGTCGAGAAGTTCACCAAGTGGATCGAGTATAAGCCCATTGTCAAGATCTCATCAGATAGAGCAGTGGACTTCATCTCCGACATTATCCATCGGCTTGGTTTTCCTCGCACCATTATTACAGATCTTGGCTCTAACTTCACGTCACAATCTTTTTGGGATTTCTGTGACAACTCCTGCATTGAGGTCAAATATGCTTCAGTAGCTCATCCTCGGGCAAATGGACAAGTTGAGCACATCAATGGTTTAGTACTCGATGGCTTAAAGAAAAGACTCTATGATGCCAACACCAAGAAAGGTGGCAAATGAATTCAAGAACTACCTCATGTAGTCTAGGGGCTGCGAACCCAGCCTAGCAAAGCAACTGGACAATCTCCTTTCTTCCTTACCTATGGGTCAGAGGCTATACTATCCACTGGTATCATGTGGAGATCCCCAAAAAATAGAGGCCTATCAAGAAGGAGAAGCAGATGAAGCTCGACAACTGGAGTTAGATTCAGTCGAAGAGGCCAGAGTCAATGCCTTAACTCAATCGGCTAGATATCTTCAAGGAGTCAGATGCTATCATGATCGCAACGTCCAGTAAAGATCCTTCAAGATTGGAGATCTAGTACTTCGCCGGATTCAGGATGAGACATGACTGCACAAGTTAAATTCCAGATTGGAAGGTCCCTTCATCGTAACCTTAGTTACAAGACCAGGTTCATACAGAATCACTGATGCAGATGGCAATGAGGTACCGAATTCCTGGAACATCGAGCACCTGCGCAAGTTTTATCCTTGATCCAAGTAGCTTAGTGGTGTCAGTTTATTTCCTTAAAAAAGTGAGGATCCTTTTTAGCACATCGACTACATTAAAGGCAATTTGATGGCATCACCAGTTCAGAATAAGCTTACATAGTTTTCCATCAAGACAACTACACAAGCCACATCCTTTCCCTTAATATAAGGGCGCAACCTACTCGCCTAGCTCGAGAAGGTGTATGGATACCTTTACTAGTTGTCCATCGTGGGTAACTCGACGGAGTTCATCCTCATAGGTCAACTATAAGAAACTCCAGCCGTGCTATAAAGGCAAAACTACTCGCTCGCTCGAGTATGTTATGGATACTACTGCATTTTGTCCATCTTGGGCAACCCGACGGGGTTCGCCCTAACAGATCAATCTTAGTAGTTACTCTAGTCTACAAGTTAGACACCTTACTCGCCTCACTCGAGTAAGCCTTGGATATCCCTATGACATTTATGTCTTGGGCAACCCAACGGGGTTCGTACCTAACAGTTTTGTCATACGGATTACTCCAGTCCTTGGTAAGGACACATTACTCGCCTGATCGAGTAGTTTATGGATATCTTTACAAGTTTTTTCTATTTGGATAGTGCGACGGGATTCATCCTAACTGATTAACTTTAAAGATTACTCCATGCGGGTATTCTACTCGACTTATCGACTAGTTCATACTTATCCTACGGTATCAGATTATGCTTCTGAAGACACACCAACATGATACAAGCTATGAACAACGACAAGAGCTCACTGATGATTATAGGCAAAATTCGATTCATGCCACCACAACTCCGTGAAATTGGGTGTCATGTTGAAAATCATGCCACTCAATGGCATGATTTTCAACATGAGATCCAATTTCAAGAAATTGGAGTGGCATGGATCCAACTGACCCATGATTATAAGAGTTGTTACAAGCAGTCTACTCTGCCATGTTCTTCAGAATTTCCTCCGCAATCACTTCTGATTCCTTACAATATTCTCCGAATTTCTCATCAGAGCAACTAGGAGCTATTCCTTTAGCTATCGGAGCTAAATTAAACTGAGACAAGTATGACTTGACAACTCCTATCATATGGGTTAGATAATTCTTGGAAGTACCCGTCATGATATCAAAAATTTTCTGGGGAGCTTCTTCCAAGCGCTCAACCAAGGACTTGCTACTTGACGACTCCTCTTCAATATCAACCACATCTACAAGGGCTTGAGCTACTGCTATTAGTCGAGTATGGTCTTCCGGAGAACCTGATGGGAAGATATCTCAGAAATTGATATGACAAAGCAAAATCAGGATAAAAGATCGAGTACTTACAGGCTTGGGCAGTCTGCAATTGCTTCTGAAGCCTGGAATTTTCTTCTTGAAGTTTTGATCTTTCTTCCTCAAGGTTCTTAATCTGGTGCTTCATGTCACAAATCTCCAGATGATGTTGCTGACTTGCTTCATAAAGTTTGTTCCGAGCAGCAAGGACTTTATCCAGTCGTTTGTCAATCATGGCCTTTTGCTCCTCTAAGATCTTCCGATTGTCTACAGTCTTATATAATGCATGAGACTTCAAGAAAGATCGATTGGCTACATCCTGAGACATACAAGGCGAATCTGGTCACACATCAACAACTACTCGACAAAGACAAGTAGTGGCAGAAGACTCACCTTGGTAAATTTAAAGCTCCACTGCATACAATCTGTAAGTTTCTTTATGTTGTCTAGGGATAATAGTGGATCATCAAACAGTTCATTTCCCAACTCTTTCTGGGTGGACTGAGGCATAGACTGGAATAGTACCAGTCGAACGGAAGGACCTTTTGACCCTTCTGCTCCACTACTCCTAGATCCACTAGCTTTGGAGGCTCCTTCAGCAGCCGCAGGAGTATCAGATGTTTCGGGGCTTGGTTCGCTTGGTTTCTCAGATGTGTCTGCACTCGGGAAACCGGCAGCCGGGCTCTCGATCAACCCAATTATAGAAGAATCAGGGGCTGATCGACTAGTTCCTTCCGAATCACTCGACACCCAGTTGCGGAAGTCTTGGACTTGATCTTTCTCATGCGGCGAAAGATGTTGGATCCTAGCTAAGCAAGATTCTGAATAAGAAAGCTGAGGAAAACAGGATACAATCAACAAAATATTATATACTTACTGGCCGGCATCGAGACGAGGAACTTTCCTCTGCAACATTGATCCGGGAGCCACCTTCCATTCTTGCTATCGTCAGAATCAGCATTTGCAGAAGTCGGAGGCATACAATACCAGGATTTATAATTCTTCTGCAGAAAGAAGCCAATACTTAGTCAGAAGATAAAAAAAATGGTTAACTATAAGTACTCGACATGGTATCCAAAGCACGTACCCAAGCATTCTCGGAGGATTTTGTGCCGAGAAGTGTGTTGGAAGCATCAAAGACTTGTTGAAGTTATCGAGTACTTTGCAGCATCTCTTTACTACTTCAGACTGAGCCATTGGTTCTGAGGATATCCTAGTGGTATCCTGCGTACCTTCATATCTAAAGTCAGGATGCTTTCGCAGCTGGAGAGGCTGCGTACGGCGACTGATAAATGAGAAGACCACATGATCTCCAGTGACTTCTTTTTTCTTAATAATGGCAACCGCACGAAGAATGGCTTCAACTTGCTTGCCACTAGGTCCTCTACTTGACCAGCTCTCCTGGACTTGGGGGGCACCAGCAGTCCTTTCTAAAAGTGGGGATTCAAAGTTCTCAACATGGAACCAGAATTTCTTCCATTCGGCTCCTTGACCCGCCGGATCATAAGCCAAGTACTCGCCTCGGTTCTCAGGACGGAGTACCAATTCACATCCCCCGATGACAGCGGGATTGGTGGCATTAGGGATTGGAACAAGGAAGAAGAAATGTTAAAAAAAAATGGAAATGGGGGAGAATTTCAAGGAATGCCTCACAGAAATGAGTGAAAATTGAAAGATGCAAGATGGATTGGGGAGTGAGATGGTGTAATTGAATTCCCCAAAATTGAAGAAGTCTATAGAAAAATTCTGACACGGGAAGAGTGAGACCACATTCTATAAAATCACGAAACATAACGGTCTCAAGATTACCTTCCATAGGTAATTTTCTCCTTCACCAGTGCGCCATTGGCTCATGCCCTGCTCTTGGAGGAAACCTATACTCTCTAACTCCCGGACCAGTGATTCAGACATCTTGCTTTTACGCCAACCTGTGGACATATTGGCGATCGTTCCCTCTTCAATTTTAGACTTGTTTTTCTTGGGAGCCATCTCACAGTCACGAGTTCAAGACTCGGGGGCTACGAGAGGGGCTTTTGGATTTTGACTGAGAAGTGACAAATGTGAATCTGAGTTTGACGGCGGCCAGGAGTTCAAGGGGTAAAACCCTTGGAGGCTTTCAACCGGCTTTATACGATCTTCAGGGGTAATTTTGTGAATATTTGGGATGCCAACGGATTCTTTCCTTTTCAGGGTAATTTTCAGTTTTTGCCACGAGTTTATATTGATTCTTAAATCTAAATGGAGGGATTTAAATTCAAGACTCGGGGGCTGCGGGATATATGCATCAGAGATTTATTTTTCAAATTTTTTTGGAAAATAAAGAAGAAAAAAAGACTGAAGTGACCCTTAGCCTGATTCTGCGATTCAACCTAAGACTCGGGGGCTACTCCATATGGAGCGCAAGTACTTTGCGCACCATATATGATCAAGATTTCGGGGGCTTGAGCACCTCACAGCCTCGGAGCAACCACGAGTACTTGGAGGACTACTCAACGCATCAGAAGGAAGACTCAGAAGCAACCAGAAGGATGTTCTGACTATTTGAAGTACTCAAAGACGCCGTCCAAGTACTCGATGCCTGCAGGACTCGGCTACGAAGAGCTCGGGGGCTTGTCAGACCCGGGACAGCGGGACTACTCACAGGCATAGAATGTTCTCGAGTAAGGGATAGCTCATGGATGTATCTTACCTCTTTTGTAACTATCCTAATAGGCATAGTACTAGCTGTAGTACAAGAAAACTACCCGATCGTGTTGTAGAAGGACTCCAACTGTGCTCAGCTAGGACTTTCCATGTAACCCTGTCCCCCCGGATATATAAGGGCGGGCAGAGACCCTCTCGAAACACATCTACACCTAAGGCAATACAAACCACCAAATAGGACGTAGGGTATTACGCAACTCGCGGCCCGAATCTATCTAAATCTTTGTGTTCCTTGCACCATCGAGTTCCAGATCCGTCGATCCCTACCTACAAAGCCTACTTCTAAGGGTATCCCTAAGCAGGCTTGGCGGTAAACACCGACACCGATGCCTATTTATGCACCATCGGTTTAACTGGTGCTACTTCTTCTTCTTCACTTGGCTCAACAATGCATGGTTCAATGCACCGATGCATGCTGCTGCTAGAATGTCGATTTAACCAGAGCCTTATATTCTGCTGCACTTGTCCAATTTTGTCGTGACTGTCATTTAGACACCTCAACTATAATCTCTCTGATTTTTACTATAACTTGGATGTCTTGACAGCGAATTGGACACCATGGATATGGATTAGACTACATCCATAGAATTTAGAAATCCTACAAACTTGAGCTCACAAAATATTAGTTCCATTGATTATATCATCACACAATCACCAAAATCACAAACAATGACTTAGAGCAACTCCAACAGCTTATGTAAATCACCTTGGATAGGTAAAAAAAAGACACTAAAATACGTTTCCAACACAGGCGCTAAAGTGGTGGCGTCGCTTTCCTCTTTTGCATCCCGCGAAATACGGTAGGCTTCTTTGCTGAAGACTCGCCGTTCGCCATCCTCGCTTTCGCACGTGGCCGGCACCCCTCCCGCGCGGATCGTGGTGGCAGGGACGTGGAATCCTCCCACACCTACTGTAGGGAATCGGGTAGGCTACGCTAGCATCACTACCGCATATACCCAAGATACTTGCTAGTAGAAGATCATAGATCATTACCACTAGACGTGCAGCGCAGCGGAAGAAGTCGCGCGTCGATGTATAGGAAGTAGTCGATCACGTCCCACAAACCGAGCTCCTCGTACTTGATCCCAGCAGCCGATCAGCGCAGCAGTCGCAGCAGCGCCTCCACGGAGTCCACATGTACGGGGATGAAACGCCGGGCGTCGGTGTGCTAGCACCGCAAGCACGGCATGGGCGGCGGCCGAGAGAGAGAGAGAGGGAGGGGCGGTGGCTAGGAGGTGGCGCGGCTCACCGGGTTGTCGCCCCCCTAGCCCCTCCCTCGTATATATAGGGCGTACTAATGGGCTTCTATCTCATAGGCTCATTAGTAACCCTAATCCATCTTGGATCAATATACTCTTGGGCCTTTAAACCGTATTGTGATGATGGGCCCTTGGGCATATCACCAATAATCTCCCACTTGCACTAGAGACAATCATACAGGCAAGCTTTCCAACATTCCAAACCCCTTAAGTGTGTGACCCGTTAGGTTCATGTGTAGGTGGTCGTGATCGGAAATCATTTCCGAATCACAAGTCAATAGCGGCACCTAGCAGGGCATAGTGACTCACAAATACACATAAAGATCATATCGGCCGAACCTTAGATATACTCATACACCGATCCCTTTGCCACACGATACCAGTCAAGCTCAAAGCGAGATGCGTGCCACCTTTGTGATAGCTCGACCATTCTCTCGATCTAATAGTGGATTCTATTCATAACTAACCTTTAGTCATCATGATTAACTCTTTAATCACTTTGGCATGGCCATGCACTTTCAAATCCAACTATCTCGAGGGGGCCAGAGATATCTCTCCTGTTATCTAGGAGGGGCAAATTCCATCTTTATCCGCTCACATCCCATTCCATGTTTCATGACACACCTGTAAGCTACTTTTGTAACTACCCAGTCACGGAGTAGCGTTTAGCAGCCCCAAGATGCACCACTACACACAGTGAGAAACAATGGCGATCTCAGGTCTAAGGATCCAGTAGGTATAACACTCAAGAACAACTAATGGCACATACAAAATAACAATCCCAACATTGTCTTGGAGTGGGTCAATCCAACACCATGTTCACCAACATGTGTCCACATCATTAATCCGATATCTCCATATCCATGATCCGTGAAACATGATCATCAATTAATGCATGTGCTAGTCTTAACGTCGTTGTTGTCCCACACAACGACATAAACTAGGGATAATTTAGAATCATATCATTGTCAACAAAGAGTTTCACGAACAAGTCACATACTTGATAATCAATGTAAAAAATAATCATCCATGGAACAAATAACTATTATTTATCATTACATAAACATACTCATGACACAAAAATCTCCCACGCACACTAGAATCACTGATGTAAGTATCTAATACCCATAGATCTCATGTGTGCCTCATGCTTTGGTTGTGGGAGAGGCTTCGTCTACGGATCAGCAACGTTTGAATCCGTGTGCACCTTGCAAACCTTCACATCCCCTCTCTCAACAAAGTTACGGATGAGGTGATACTTCCGCAGTATATGTCTGGACTTTTTAGTTGTTCTAGGCTCCTTTGCTAGTGCAACGACACCACTATTGTCACAATAGAGGTCCACTGGACTGGACGCACTAGGAACAACACCCAAGTCAGAAACAAACTTTCTGATCCAAACAGCTTCTTTTGCAGCTTCGGAGGCTGCAATATACTCGGCCTCTGTCGTTGAATCAGCCACCGTATTTTGCTTGGAACTTTTCCAGCTCACTGCCCCACCATTGAGGCAGAAAACAAAACCGGATTGTGATTTGGAGTCATCTTTGTCTGTTTGAAAACTAGCATCGGTGTAACCCTTTACAAGGAGCTCATCTTCGCCTCCAAATATTAGGAACATATCCTTAGTTCTTCTCAAGTACTTAAGGATACTCTTTACAATTGTCCAGTGAGCTTCACCGAAATCTGACTGATACCTGCTCGTAACACTTAGAGCAAAGGAAACATCTGGGCGCGTGCAAAGCATAGCATACATGATCGACCCTATGGCTGAAGCATAAGGAATCATATTCATCCTCTTTTGCTCATCAGGTGTCGTAGCACACTGACTCTTGCTTAGAGTAATGCCATGTGACATTGGCAAGAAACCTTTCTTGGAATCTTGCATATTGAACCGATTCAATATCTTGTCAATGTACGTGTCTTGGCTTAATCCAATTAGCCTTTTTGATCTATCTCTATAGATCCTAATACCCAGAATATAAGCCGCCTCTCCTAAATCCTTCATCGAAAAACTCTTTTTCAATGAGGTTTTAACGGCTTCAAGCATTGGAATATCATTTCCGATCAGTAATATGTCATCCACATATAGGACCAGAAACACAAGTGCGCTCCCACTAGCCTTTTTGTAAACACAAGGCTCATCTTCATTCTTGATGAAGCCAAACCCTTTGACTACTTCATCAAAACGAATATTCCAACTCCGAGATGCTTGCTTCAATCCATAGATGGACCTCTGAAGCTTACATATTTTCCCAGCATTTTTAGGATCGACAAAACCTTCAGGCTGTGTCATATACACATCCTCACTTAGATGTCCATTAAGGAAAGCGGTTTTGACATCCATTTGCCATATCTCATAGTCATAATATGCGGCAATTGCCAGGAGAATCTGGACAGACTTTAGCATTGCGACAGGCGAAAAGGTTTCCTCATATTCAACACCTTGAATTTGTCGGAAACCTTTCGCCACCAATCGTGCCTTATAGATGTGAACATTTCCATCCATGTCTAATTTTTTCTTAAAAATCCACTTACAGTCAACAGGTCTTACACTGTCAATTTGATCGACCAAGTTCCAAACTTGGTTATCATGCATGGATTTTAACTCGGATTCCATGGCTTCAAGCCATTTGTCGGAGTCGGGTCCCATCATTGCTTCTTTGTAGGTCAAGGGCTCATCATTTTCCATGAATAATACGTGGCTCTCCTCCGTAATAAGGAGGTTGAGCTTGTCAGTAGCGCGACGTGCCCTTGTAGACCTTCATGGGGCTGGTGGCTCAACTACGGGTTGTGCAACATCTTGCACAGCCCGTGGATCTTTAGTGGGTGCTGAAACAGTTTCGGGTGTTTCCTGAATTTCTTCAAGTTGCACCTTGCTCCCACTAAATCCTTTTGAGAGAAACTCCTTTTATAAGAAAACATCATTGCGAGCGACAAACACTTTACCTTCCGCCTTATTGTAAAAATAATATCCTTTGGTTTCCCTAGGATACCCCACAAAGAAGCATTTGTCTGACTTTGGAGTGAGCTTATCTAACATCAAACGTTTGACATAAGCCTCACATCCCCAAACTTTGAGAAAAGATAATCCGGGACGTTTCCCAGTCCATATCTCATATGGTGTCTTTTCAACAGACTTACTTGGAACCCTATTCAGTGTGAACGCAGCAGTTTCAAGAGCATAACCCCAAAATGACAATGGAAGATCAGCTTGGCTCATCATGGACCTAACCATGTCCACCAAGGTTCTGTTCCTCCGTTCGGATACCCCATTCCATTGAGGCGTTCCGGGCGGAGTTAGCTGCGGAATAATTCCACATTGCTTCAAATGATCACCAAATTCAAGGCTCAAATATTCTCCTCCATGATCAGATCACAGAAATTTAATTGTCTTGCCTAATTGATTTTGTACTTCATTCTGAAATTCTTTGAACATTTCAAATGATTCAGACTTGTGCCTCATTAAGTAGATATGGCCATATCTACTAAAATCATCAGTGAAAGTAATGAAGTACTGAAAACCACCTCTGGCTATTGAGCTCATTGGTCCACATACATCGGTATGTACAAGTCCCAACAAGTCACTCGCCCTCTCACTATGACCAGTGAAAGGCGCTTTGGTCATCTTTCCAAGCAAAAAAGACTCACATGTGTCAAATGATTCAAAATCAAATGAGCTTAACAATCCATCTTTATGGAGTTGTTCAATGCGCTTCTCATTTATATGACCTAAGCGACAATGCCAAATAAAAGTGAGATTCAAATCATTTGGTCTAAGACTCTTAGTATTAATGTTACAGACAGATTTATCCTCAAGATCAAGAACATATAATCCATTCACCAATGGACAATGAGCATAAAAATTACCATTGCAAAAAATAGAACAACGTTTGTTCTCTATTACAATCTTAAAATCACCAACTTCTTCCAAACATGAAGAAGAAATAATGTTCTTGTTCAAGGCAGGAATGCAATAACAATTATTTAACTCCAAAACTAATCCGGAGGGTAGAGACAAGTGGTAGGTGCCGACCGCCAACACCGCAACCTTTGCGCCATTGCCGACACGAACGTCCAACTCGCCTCTTGCAAATCTTCTAGTCTCACTTAGACCCTGCAACGATTTGCAAGTGTGAATCATCGATCCAGTATCAAATACCCATGATTCACAGGAAGATAATGCAATATTTATTTCTATAACATTTATACCTGAAGTGGAAGTCTCACTTCCCTTCTTCTTCTTCTTTTCTTCCAAGTACTTCTTGCAGTTCCTAGACCAATGTCCCTTTTCATGACAGTGGAAGCATTCATCCTCAGAAGTAGGGCCAGATTTGGCCTTAGGTGCTGGCTTTAGCTTAGAGCCCGAGGACTCACCACCGGAACTCTTTTCCTTGCCTTTACCTTTGGGATTAGGAGGCGTCCAACGCTTCCTCTTTTTGTTCCCCTTCTGAATCATCATCACATAATTGGGATTCTTCTTAATGCTCTCCTCTGCTGTCTTTTGCATCCCATGCAACTCACTCAATGTTTTATCCAAGCCATTCATCTGAAAGTTCATGATAAAAGGCTCATAGCTCGCTGGGAGTGACTGGAGAATAACATCAGTAGCCAAGTCTTGGTGAAGTTCAGAACCAAGTCTGTCCAAAGTCTCAATGTAACCAATCATTTTGATCACATGAGGACTGACTGGGTTACCTTCTGACAGCTTGCACGCAAACAAGGACTTTGAGATATTGAACCTCTCAGTCCTGGCTTGGTTCTGAAACATCCCACGCAGCCCCTCGATCATGGTGTGAGCATCCGCATGCTCATACTGCTTCTGCAGATCAGGGGACATGGTGGCGAGCATCAGACAGCTGACATCAAGTGAGTCATTGCAGTGCTTCTCATAAGCTCTGCGATCAGCAGCAGTTGCATTGTCAGGGAGATCATCAGGATATGGCTGCTCAAGAACATACTCCTTTTTCTCTTGTCTGAGAACAATTCTCAGGTTGCGGTACCAATCAATAAAGTTTGTTCCATTCAACTTTTCTTTCTCAAGAACAGAACGCAAATTGAAAGCGGAATTGTTACTGGCAGACATGATCTACAACATTAAAGTAAAGCAAGATTTCAGCACTAAGTTTATGTAAAGACTTTCATTAACTGATTTAACAAAAGACAACCTACTATATCAAAGTCATCTTCCCTCTAATGACATATAGTGGTTCAAGATCCATAATCACTAAAATTCTAGTGAGCTTTAGCATCACGGCTAGAAAAGTAGTGATACAGGTAAGTAACAAATTACTAATCACATCTCTATGTGACTCTTGTTTGTTGGGTGGCATCCAATGCCCCGGCCCCAACCCTCTGCCTTAAAACCCAAAACTGTTTTGATAGCTTTGCTGAGTAAACCAATACTATGCTTGTGAATGTCCGACATCCACCCTATAAAAAAGTGATAGCTGAGGGTACTCTACTTTGGTAAACCTACCACACAACGATCAAAATTTATAGGTGCAGCTATTGGTAAAAGGCATCAAAAACTCAACCCTTTCTGAGGGAAGCTATTCTATCATGATTAAAGTATCCACCATATGTAAAAGCATGAAAGAATAGTATGACAGGAAAATAAACATCACATGCATATAATCATATTATATTGTGAATAGTATGGCCTCTTGCATCACAATGGGCTCCATCGCCATGGCTCCAAGGTGACCTCCATTGCCATCCGTCCTGTCTTGTGGTGATCATCATCGCCATCATGATTGAAGCCTCCATGAAAAGATACTAAGTTACTACATCTAATAGCTAGTGAAATAATTACATGAGGATTCAAACATCACAAGTCGACACATAGGTCGTTATACAATAATGGTGCAACCTCAACCCGGTTGTGTTAACTTGCGACACGCAGGCCGCACAAATCATCACATACATCATCACATGACATTGAGGCCATACCATTCACATCACACCCTGCAAAAATAAGTTAGGCGTACGACGTGTTCTACCAAAGTAGCGCTTAGAAAGCAACGGCGGTCCTGCGGGCCTCAGGGCCCTAAAAACCTCACGGAATTACACAGATCGCATCTATGGAATCCCTATGAAAATCTCATCAGAGTGATCGCATCACCTCAAATCCGAGCCATTCATAATGCCTCAATTTTCACTAGGTCAATCACATTGACCGTGCAAACTTTGCACTTAAGAAGACTGCATCTACACATGACCTCGATCTGTTGGTCCAATCTGCTGACTTATGCACACAGTTAGTCCCGATGGTGATTCCAGCCGGTAGGGACATGTCGTATGCATAACAGAGAAAGAACACAAACTAATCTTTTGTCACATGCCACGCAATCAACTCGCTCCAGTTTTAACCCCTTATGACCAGTTGATCTAATCAAACCGTGCAAAAGTAATAGATCCAATCTACTACAACAACATATCACCTATATGCAAATGAACCAGACCAAAAACTACGCAAGATGGCTCTGGTACCACTGTAGGGAATCGGGTAGGCTACGCTAGCATCACTACCGCATATACCCAAGATACTTGCGAGTAGAAGATCATAAATCGTTACCACTAGACGCGCAGCGCAGCAGAAGAAGTCGCGCGTCGATGTAGAGGAAGTAGTCGATCACGTCCCACGAACCGAGCTCAACGCAGCAATCGCAGCAGCGCCTCCACGGAGGCCACACGTACGGGGATGAAATGCCGGGCGTCGGTGTGCTAGCACCGCACGCACGGCATAGGCGGCGGCCGAGAGAGAGGGAGGGGCGGCGGCTAGGAGGTGGCGTGGCTCACCGGGTTGTTGCCCCCTAGCCCCTCCCTCGTATATATAGGGCGTAATAATGTGCTTTTATCTCATAGGCCCATTAGTAACTCTAATCTCTTGAATCAATATCATTTTAGATCTTTAAAACATATTGTAATGATGGGCTATTGGGCATATCAACAACACCTACCCCTACTATGCTTCCTTCTGCTACCTTTCCCTTCGACCAATTTCTGCTCCCCGTGCTCCCTTGTGCCCCTCGCTGTGCAGCCATGGCCGCCGCCGCCCCTCTTCCAATTCCAGCCACTAGGAGCAATCTCCAGCCAAATTGACTCCCGTCAACGCAATCCACGACCTCAACTATCCCTCCCAGGCCCCTCTCCCCTTCCACCAGAGCCGCCTCTGCCCTGGCACCAAGCACCACCTGGTGCCACCACCATGCATGGCCGCGGCTGGCAGCCGTGGGGACCAGCCCCAGCCTAATGATCCACAAAATGGAACCCGCATGTTCCGTAGATGATATTCCATACCTCAAATCCAACCTCCCAACTCATCTTGAACCATTGGATGGGGTTTCTTTGCATGGCCATGGTGTCGGTCTTGAGCAGGAAGACGACCCCTTGCTCCCGACGTTCGGGGTCCATCTACCAGAGTAGTTTTTTGAGTGGAGGAGAGAAAGGATGGAGAGCCTGTTGGATCTCCCGCCCTTTGACTAGCTTTTATTTTTTATATAGTTCTTTACTTACCTAGTCATTTAGCTAGAAATTTTATCTAATTTATTGGAGTTACTCTTAGATAAAGCCATGTTCCTTATATTAATATAAAAGAGACCTGCGCTTCTCGATTTGGATGTCGGCTCACACAACACCTGGAGAAGCACGCCAAGAGCTAGAGACGGAATACTCGCTAGCATATGGTTTTTACGATTTTTGTCTCCACCCTCTCTCCACCAGCTCAGACTAGGCCGATGATATCGACAACCAATGAACAAGTCTTTAGTCACACTGCTGGTTGCCACGACTGCCGGAAGCCGCGGTCCAATCCATGGAAGAGTCATGAATGCTTAGATGTTTCTACTGCTTCGTTCCTCCTGGATGCCCAGTTCTCAAGAGTTGCTTCAGCAGCATCTGTTTCTTCAACCCAGCGCCCCCCCCCCCCCACCCCCCCCCCCCCCCCCCCCCCCCCCCCGCGAGCGGCGGCCGCGGCCGGAAGGCTCCAGCGAGGCTGCCAAAGCAGCTGATGCTCCCTGGTGGTGTACCTCCACAGGAGCCTAAAAGCGACCACAAACCTGCTGTTGCTAGTTCTAGGCTCTAGCAGCCATTTCCTCTTCCTCCTGCCTCGCCGCTGTGTATTGAGCTTGTGGTGGTGACGGGAGAGAGGCTCTCCTATTATCGGTGGGTGGTATGAGCATAGATGTGGAAGGTTAAGGTCCGTCCGCTTCACAGGCACCCCACGCCACTGATTGTCCCCCACTTCTATCTGTGGAGTCATTTTTAGGTCGGGATGCCTATCTTAGATTTTGCTCACTTTTCTTTCTTATACTTCACTTTCTTTTTTATCGTGTTCTATATTTCTATTGATGAAAACGAAAATGATAATTATGGATTTCCGATGATCGGTTTCGAGATTTTACAGACTTTTAAGGCTAAATGAAAATGAAAACAATTATCAAAAAAATGAAAATGAAAATGGTAAAAAATATGAAACTGAAAACGAAAGTGATTTGAGCATCTTCCTATCGTTTTCGAGAAATATCGTATTTTTGCGGTTTTCTACTGTATTTTACCGATTGAAATACCGTATTCACATACAATGTCAGTACACCCTGCTATCAATATTTTTAGAATGTCAAATCTATATTTTTAGAGTCATGACTCATTATCTTAACCCTAAATCACAACCTAGCGACGTGAATTTATGGGACTATGTATAGTTTCATGGATGACAAGATTAATGTCTAACATTTTAGTATTATAAAATGAGATACATGTCATGGATGGACTGATGCTTGGACTAATATCTTAACCAATAGTAATTGTGTACGAAATATGTCAAATCATATGGTCAGTTTTGCGCTCTATGGTTTGACATCATTTTTCAAAATATAGTTTCGACGGGTTTCGATCGTTTTCGATGTGTCATCAATCATATATTTTCGTTTCCGAAATTACCGTATTACCGATGTCATTTTCATT
Organism: Panicum virgatum; assembly: GCF_016808335.1. Classification (NCBI taxonomy): domain Eukaryota; kingdom Viridiplantae; phylum Streptophyta; class Magnoliopsida; order Poales; family Poaceae; genus Panicum; species Panicum virgatum. The sequence goes on along the minus strand of NC_053144.1, from coordinate 29,253,455 downwards.
TCTGATAATATTGTATCATTTTTGTTTTTGATGAAAAAATGCAAAAGTAAAAGTGGTGAAGCCTTTCGATGATCGTTTCTGACTGTTTTCGTCCCTAGTCCTTTCTTTAGGGTCGGGGTTATTTACAGGAGTGTGTAACTTTTCAAGTGATTGAAGTTTTGCTGCTTTTCATCAGTCATCTTCTTATTTACAATTAGACCAGTATTGCTTTATTTGAGCTATTCAGTTGTAATCTAAATCAAGTGAGAGGTAGCAAATTTTCAGCTATGGAAATTGGCAAAGCTGTTATTTCTTAGGAAATTGGATTCGTGATACCCAAAGATTACAGGTTTAGAAAAAATGCCACTCAACCCGACCTGGTATACAACGTTAGTATTGTCGATAGATGTCACCGTGTAGATTTTTCGCCACTCATCTAATTTGGGTGCTAATGGCTAATTTGCATTTTTGTCCTTGTCCTTTTCGATCTAAATAAGATAACATGCACTAAAAATCAGCAACCCTATCATTGCTCCTAGCCACGGTCTTTTCACCACCACCCGCAACAAAATTATCTGCCAACCATCGTCGTCAAATTGGCCGTGCCCTTGCAGCAAGAGACTTTTTTTTTTAATTACACAGTATAATTCAGACACTTACAACGCACGCACATCCATCTCTATGAATATATACACAAACATCTAACCCACGGTAACATCGTCTCCCACTAAAATTACAGCGCCGATAAATTCTAGAATATTCGCTCCCATTAGGAGACGAACTAACCCAGGACCAGAGGTGTTACCGTAACCATTAGACTACATGCCCATGGTATGTATTTTGCCATTTGACTTGTGTATCTAAGATGAGATGATGTTTCACTCAAGGCAGTCTCTAACGTCACACTTTGACGGTTGGTACCTGTAAGGATCGTGGTCCAAGAAGGGGGTTGAATTGGAACTTTTTCAAATTTCAAACTAGTCCTTAACCTAGACTAGTATTGCACAATCTACAAATTTGAAAACTACTCACTAGAGCATGCTAGCAAAAGGTCCTTAGGTAGGTAAACACACTATTATAATCATTTTGTCTAGAAGGTTGTACACTAGCAAGATCAAAACCTAAGCGAGAGTTCACATTACCATGCAAGTTGTCTTAGTCAAACTACAAGCAATCAAAAGCAAGAATAACAACAAAGGGATTTAATTGCTTGAAATAAGAGTAAGGGACACGAGACAACCGGATTTTTTTCCCGTGGTGTCGAGGAGTTGACGCTCCCCCCTAATCCACGTTGGAGCACCCACACAAGGGTATAGCTCCCTTGCTTCACCAAGGAGCAAGTGATCACTAAGAATGCTCTTTCTCCATATCCGGAATGGCGAGCTTCACACCGTGTACAATCTTCTTGTCTTGGGGCTCCCACAAACTCCAAGAGCTCACCAAGAACCTCCCGATCACCAAGACCGGCTAGGTGCCGTCAAACACCAAGAGTAACAAGCTCCTAAGCCTTCACTTGACCTACACTCAGTTAGCCCTAGCTCAAGCACACTTGCTATACTTGCAAAGGATGAATTCTTCAAGGTTGAAGCACAAACAATTCACTAGATCTTCTCTCTTTTGCTCAAAGCATTTTCTCTTCTTCTTAAAGGTGGCCTCAGGTATTCAGGGTGTCAAAGGCAACTGAAATGAGCTAGGGGGTGCCCTTATATAGAGTGGAAAGAGTTATATAGCCGTTGGAAGTCCACTGCAGAAAAACCGTGACCACCGGAAGAACCGACGGGATAGAAAGTATAAGCATCGGTTCAACCGGTCTCTCTGTGTCCAATTAGTAGCCGTTGGAGTTCTGACACAATATCCACGCTTGCGTCATTGCACCGGTGCATGCTCCATAGGGGCATCGGTTCAACCGGTGCTGAAGAGATTCACTGATCAACTCAAACAATCGTTCTGGAACAAGGTACATCCAATGCACCGGTGCTTTGATTCTGAAGCGTCGGTTCAACCGGTGCTGAAGAGAAGTTGAAGTCCACCAAAACATGCTCTCTAGAACAAAGTACATCTAATGCACCGGTGCTTTTCTTGGGACCATCGGTTCAACCGGTGCTATAGATTTTTTGACTTGATTCCTGCCTGCATCCAGAGAAGATAGACCGACAGGGCATCGGTTCTTCCACCAAGCATCGGATGCTCCGATGCTAGGGCACCGGTTCAACTGGTGCTGCTGTTTTTCTTTGTTTTCAGCTGAATTGACTTGGATTTGAATGTAACTTCGATTGTTTCTTCTTCCAAGTGTCGTGTTAACTTATGTTGACCATCTTGGGCTGTTTTTGAGCGAGTGTGCAAGATTTCTAAAGCCAACTCAATTTTGGTCAAGCTACTAACTCATGAACCCCTCTTAATAGTACGGTCAAGAACTAAAAACTATAAACCCTATCTAAAACAAGTGTCCTTCATCTCCTTGTGACACTTGAGACTAGAAAGATCCTTAATCTTTGAAATTGAGTCCTTGGCACACATGGTTGTTCCAAATTGAGGGGTCTCTTTTCACATTTCATATGAGACTAATTTAATCATTAATTTTTCCTTCAAAACACACGTTAGTCGCATACGATTGTCATTAATCACCGAACCTTACCATTAGCATCTATCGGCTTAGATGCACTTCAATCTCCCCCTTTTTGGTGATTGATGACAACACAAAGTAGAGATACACAAGATATGAAATTGAAAGCGATAAACAAGCATGCAATACTCGAAAAAAACACATGTAGGGACATGTCAACGCAGAGCATACACAATATCCAAATAACATGTACATACACAAAATCCATGAAGATCCAATCACGCCACAAACCACCAAGCTCCCCCTATCTCTACTCCCCCTATCTATCTCCCCCTTTGGCAATAAAGCACCAAAAAGGAAGGCGATCTAATCCTGAGCTGGAGAAGACGGGGTCTTCCGGCTGGGTCCGGTGGAGAACTAAGCGGCGGAGATGTCGGCGTCGTCGACCGAAGATGACTTCTGCTCGACCGGAGTTGTCGGAGCAGCAGAAGTAGCTGGAGTAGCGGAAGTAACTGGCTCGGCGACGACCGTGGAGTCCGTCGGAGGAGCAGACGTGACGGGAGTCAGGTCTGGCTGTGTAGGGCGCACGATGGATGGACGGAGCACCTCAGGCTGCGAGGGTGACTCAAACGTGAGGGACTGAGCTGACGGGTGCTGGAGCTGGTGTAGGATCTGCTGCTGCCTAAGGAACTCTGCACGCTGCTCGGCAGTCCAAACACTAGGCTGTGGAGCAGGAGCCGGAGCAGCAGTGGAAGTATGAGCAGGACTGTCAAACAACCCGGTCTGAAGAAGGGGTGACATCGGGAAGGACGCCAAGGGTGTCTGCACAAAACCGCCAACAGGTGGAGCGGGAGTAGTGGGGTCGAACTGGAGCTGCTGGGGTGTAGGGAGCTGAGGCTCAGGCAGTCCAGTGTGACGGTACAGCTGACCAAAGCATCCCGAGAAGAAAGTGAACATCTGCTGCTAGATCTGGGACTGCTGCTGAAGCTGTAACCTCATGGCCTCCTGCTGCTGCCAAATCCCCTCAAGCACTAGAGTCTGGACCTCTTGCTGACAAGCCTGCTCGGCTTGCATACTCAGCTGAGCTGCAGCAAATCTGTCCTGCTGGTCTGATAGCCGAGTAAGTATAGCTGCAAGTGAATCTGCCTGTGTGACCTGAGCTGTGGTAACTGGGGGAGCAGGGGCTCATGCTGCACCGGAGGATCCTGCCTCATCATCATGAGCACCTCGAGGGACGGTAACAATAGGTATGAAGTCCTCGTCATCCTCCGAGTCCTCTGAATCTGTGACCAGGTAGTGTGGGAGCTGGGCCTCTGCCACTGCTAGTGAAGCGTCCTCGGCTGCTGTTGGATCATTTGCAACTCTGCCCTCAGCCAAGACACGCTCATCCAGAATCCGCTGTGCTCGGCACTGGCCTCTCGAGCCACGACGACCGTCTCGAGGAGTAGCAGGTGAGTAAAAACTGAAGTACATCCTTGACTGTTCCAGCTCATCCATATGCTCATTCTGACTGAGCTGAGTGAGTATCCAGCAGATCCAATGAGCAAAAGGATGGCGACAGTGAACTGTCATCCCATCCAGAATCACGTCCTCTAGCTCGCAGATAAAGAAGTCGACGAGGTCAAAATCTCGTCCTGTCATGATATACAGAAGAAGCCACTGCTGCAGAGCTGTGATCCCCTCGTTGTATCCAATCTGGAACAACAGACTCTTCCTCAAAGCTAGGTGTACAGAGTGAGCTACGAGAGTCAGCCTGTCCGGGGTCCTCGGTGTGCCAGGTAGGAAGGGCTGCTGAAAGAGAATGCTGATCTCCTCGTCAAATGGGACGTGCGACTCATGACGACGAGGAGGAGGCACTGTGTTGCCATAAGCCTGATAGTGCACGAAGTGTGGCTCCTCGGCAATCTGAACTCCTAGCAGGGTAGCCAAACGTGCTTGAGTCAATCTATAATGCCTCTGCTGGAACATAAAGTCGATGAACTGCCGGTCCTCCTCAACAAATAGGGTGGCGTAGAAAACGCGAACCCACTCTCTGATGTACCGAGACCTCTCATTCAGCAGAGCTGGTAGACCCTCATATCTCTCAAACAAAGGGAGGATAGGAATGCCTCCTGCTGCCACGCGCATAGCCACCCAATGGAGCATTTTGTGCTCACTGATCTTGATGTCCATCTGTGTATAAGCGTGGTAGAAAGACTCCTGGAGAAAAGTGTGAAAGCGATGGTCAACTCCTACGTCCCTTTGCTCGGGAAACCACTGATCCGGGTGACATATCTCAATCTCTTGACCCTAGGTCCTGGAATGCCCCGAAGATCAAATAACTCAACCTCAGGCAGCTCCTCACCACTGTCCTGACCTCCTGTCTCAGTGCCACTGCCGGTGTGCTGCTGCTGTGCATGACCTGCTCCCCTCTGAGTACCACCACATCGAGTCCGTGGATGTGAGCGGGACTCGGGTGTGGTCTGAGCTGTCTGAGTACGTCCTGAGCGACGTAACTGCTGCTGTGGCTCCCCCTGAGCCTGAGGATCTCTGATCCTGAGAGAACCCTGCCTGTCTGCTGCATCTGCAACTGCCTCTGCTCTCTCTCGCTCTCGGTCCTCACGAGTGCGCTTCTTCTTCTGCACAACCTGCTTGCCCTTGCCCTTTTTGTCTTCGGCCATCTGTCATAGAAGCATAGCATGGAATGATATGAGCCTAAAGCACGAAATCTAGTGGATATCCGTCGAAACATTACACTAAAAAGGGATTTGCAGGATCAAGAAAGGGTGTGAGTGTATATGTGCATGTGTGCGAAGGATGATGTAACAAAGGAACTTCACATGCCAAAGAGTGTGTAGGCCATACCCTTGCTAATCAGAGAAGTAATCGAAGAAAAAGCCTTAGAAGCAATTCCTCGAACACCTTGTGTGCACTCGGGCAAAGGGTGGAAGGAACTCCAAAACGAGCTCATGTGCACGTGCGTGGGGAAGGAGTGGAGCAGCGCTCAGGTGGAGAGGAGGGACAGTAGTGCAGGCAAGCGGCGGTGCTGGCTCGCGGGCGGTGTAGGTGCGGAGCAGGCGTGGCGCGGGAGCGGGCGTGGGTGCGGGCGTGGCGCGGCTGAGGCATAGTGGGGTAGCTGCGGCGGCGGCTTGGAAAGGAGAGCACGGGCGCGGCGGCGGCGGCGGGCGGTGGAGCAGGAGTTCGAGCGCGGCGGTTCGTGTGGAGGAAGAAAAGATCTGTGAGACTGACGAGCCGGGCCCGTAAGCAGACAGGTGAAAAGGTGAGCGCGGGCCCTCAAACCCTGAAGCACCAGAAGGTCCGATGGTGCAGAGACAGGAGCATCGGTGTATTAACCGGTGTAACATTGACCAGAACTGAAAGCGTTGAAAACATGGTCAACAGGGGCACCAGAAGAACCGCTACTGAGGCATCGAAGCATCCGACGGGTGTCGGTGTAATGGCAGGAGTAAGGTCCAGAGACGCTGCAAGGGCCAAAACTCCACGCAGTAGCACCGGTTGAACCGATGCTAAGGCGTCGGTTCATCCGCCAACCATCGGATGCACCGGTGTCCATCGGTGTAATGGTCGGAGGTTGTTCCAGAGACGATGCAGAAACGGAGCCGCGAAGACTTAAGCACCGGTTGAACTGATGCAGGGAAAAGCAGGGCGTCGGTTTAATCGGTGGTTAAGGAAAATTTCTGCTGAACTACAAACTCCACTTCTGATCCAAATTTTCAAAACCAAAGCCATAAACACTCAATTTGGACCATTTTCGAGAGACAACCTCACCCCTCAAACACTCATACTAAGTGCTCGCAAACTTTTACATTAACATAGGCAAAATAAGATCCAAGCGAGGTTTTAAACACAAAAACCAAATGTATGAGCCACTTTGCCTATGAACTTAGAGATTGAAACTTTAAGTTTGATAGGACGTGGCTCAATAGGCATGAAAGCGCAATATTGATCTTATCACTCTTGTAGAGATGATATATCATATTTATCATGAATATCTTTCTCGAAGTGTGATTTGCTCCCTTGTGATGTAGTGCCAATGCAAAGCTAGAAATTAAACATGGATGCATTCTATATGGCAAGCACATGCATTGCACAAATTTAAATCTATCTTGTCAAGTTTGAACCCTTGGCAAGCTTTTTCATGATGAACCATTCTTCATGCCATGAGCGAAACGAAGATCACCGGCTCATGCAAGACCCATGTTCATCACTATCTTGACAAGGTTAGACAAGCCCCTAGCATTTGTACATATGAAATGCATCTATATGACAAGACAATTATATGACGTTAGAAGCATCTAGAACGTTAAGCTCACTTCGCAACCTATAAAAGGTGCTCTTATCTAGAGGTTTTGTGAAGATATCCGCCAATTGATCTTCGGAACGAACACCACAAAGTAGTATATCATTCCTTGCCACATGATCTCTTAGAAAGTGATGGCGAATATCTATGTGCTTAGTACGAGAGTGTTGAACCGGGTTATTAGCAATTTTAACGGCACTCTCGTTGTCACAAAGGAGCGGGATCCTATCTAATACTACACCATAGTCCAAGAGGCTTTGCTTCATGTAGAGGATTTGAGCACAACAAGCCCTGACGGCAATATATTCCACCTCCGCGGTTGACAAGGCCACAGAATTTTGTTTCTTAGACGACCAAGAGACTAAGGAACGCCCTAGCAAGTGGCACCCACCCGATGTACTCTTGCGATCCACACGACATCCGGCAAAGTCCGAATCCGAGTATCCCAAGAGTGTAAAACTAGCGCCTTTGGGGTACCACAAGCCTATGCCAGGCATATGCTTGAGATATCTAAGGATCCTCTTAACGTCACTAGTGTGTGATTCCTTAGGATTAGCTTGAAAGCGGGCATACATGCATACGCTAAACATGATATCGGGCCTAGATGCGGTTAGGTAAAGGAGTGACCCAATCATGGAACGATAGAGGGTTTGGTCAACCGATTTACCTCCCTCATCCAAGTCAAGATGTCCATTAGTTGGCATTGGAGTCTTGATCGGCTTGCAATCATCCATCTTGAATTTCTTGAGTATATCCTTTGTATACTTTTCTTGATGGATGAAAGTCCCTTCCTTCAATTGCTTGATTTGAAACCCGAGGAAGAAATTGAGCTCACCGATCATGGACATCTCGAATTCCCTAGCCATCATTTCTCCAAATTCTTTGCAAAGAGTGGGGTTAGTTGAACCAAAAATGATATCATCAACATAAATTTGACATACGAATAGTTCTTCATTGATGATTCTTGTGAATAGAGTTGTATCCACCCTCCTGATCTTGAAGCCCTTGTTAAGAATGAAGTCACGAAGGCGTTCATACCAAGCCCTTGGCACTTGCTTGAGCCCGTAGAGCGCCTTGTGCAACCTATAAACATGATTAGGATATCTAGGGTCCTCAAACCCGGGAGGTTGTTCAACAAACACCAACTCATTAATAAAGCCATTTAAGAATGCACTCTTCACATCCATTTGAAAGAGTTTCATGTTATGATGTGAAGCGTATGCTAAAAGGATCTGAATGGCTTCAAGTCTTGCAACGGGGGCAAATGTTTCACCAAAATCCAATCCTTCAACTTGTGCAAAGCCCTTTGCCACAAGTCTTGCCTTGTTGCGAATCACTACACCATGCTCATCTTGTTTGTTGCGGAAGACCCACTTAGTACCAATGATATTCTTGTCTTGAGGACGTTCTTCAAGAACCCAAACTTCATTGCGGGTGAAGTTGTTGAGCTCTTCTTGCATGGCTATCACCCAATCCGGATCCTCAAGAGCTTCATCTATATTTGTGGGTTCCAAGCAAGAAACAAACGAGTAATGTTCACAAAAAGAGGCATATTGACGTCTTCGAGTTCTTACTCCACCGGAGGGGTTACCCATGACCAAGTCAATGGGATGATTTCTTGAAGTTCTTGTAAGCCTCTCTTGTGCTTGAGACCTTGATTCTTCTAGTGATTCGCCATCTTGATCTTGAGCTTGGGCTTGTTCACTTGTGATGTGCGTGTCATCAAATGGAAGTTGTTCTTCAACCACTTGTTCATCTTGGGCATCATGGAAAGGAGGTGAGACATCATCTTCTTCATCGGATGACTCTTCATGATGATGTGTTTGTGTAGACTTGTCTTCATCCTTTGAGTCATCCTTGGAAGTGACTTCAACTTGAGTGGATGAGGCTTGTAGCTCTTCTACCTCCTCCTTTGGCTTGACTTGCCCAATAGTGATGTTCTTCATGACTTTTCGAAGTGGTTCATCACCTACATCATCACAAGAGAAAACTTCCCCTTGGTTGCCATTAGTCTCATCAAACTCCACATCACAAGTTTCTTCAATCTTGCTAGTAGCACTATTGAATACTCGATATGCTTTGGAGTTTGATGAATAACCAACAAGAAAACCAACATCACATCTACTTTCAAACTTGCCTAGGTGCTTCCTTTTCTTGAATATGTAGCATTTGCAACTAAACACCCGGAAGTAGGAGATGTTGGGCTTCCTCCCAATGAGAAGCTCATAGGGAGTCTTTCCCAAGAAGTGGTGAAGATAAACTCGGTTGGATGCATGGCATGCGGTGTTGATGGCTTCCGCCCAAAATCTTTATGAGATGCCATAATCATCCAACATTGCTCTTGCAAGAGTGATCAATGTCTTGTTCTTCCTCTCCACCACTCCATTTTGTTGGGGTGTGTATGTTGATGAAAACTCATGCTTGATCCTCATGTCGTTGCAAAGCTCTTCTACTAGAGTGTTCCAAAACTCCGTGCCATTGTCACTTCGAACCTTCACAACACTTGACTCAAATTCATTTTGAGCTTGCTTGACAAAAATCTTGAAGATTCTCATAGTCTTGCTCTTGTCCTCTAAAAAGAAAGTCCAAGTATATCTAGAGTAATCATCAACAATTACAAGACAATAGAGATTACCGCCAAGACTTTTGTAGGTGGTTGGCCCAAAGAGATCCATGTGTATTAGCTCCAAGCTTCTTGATGTTGACAAATAAGCCTTCATGGGATGTGATGATGCAAATTGCTTCCCGGCTTGACAAGCACTACACAATTTATTTTTGTCAAAAGTAACATCTTTGACACCAACCACCATACTTCGTTTGAAGGCCTTCTTGAGTTGTCTCATGCCAATATAAGCAATGCGGCAATGCCAAAGCCAACCCATGGAGTTCTTGGAGAAGAGACATGTCGCCAAGCTTGCATCATTAGATGAGAAGTCAGCAAGGTAAATGTTACCATGTCGAAATCCTTTGAATATTAAACTCTTGTCCTCCTTGCTTGTCACTACAACCTCACTATCACTAAAGGTGCATATTAGTCCTAAATCACAAAGTTGAGCAATAGATAATAAATTGAAACTAACCGACTCAACAAACAACACATTAGAGATAGAAAGATCCTTGGTGATGGCTACCTTACCCAAACCTACCACTCTTCCTTTTGAGTTGTCACCAAAGGTGACATGTTCATAATCGCCCACATCTTCATCTAGTGAGGTGAACATCTTTACATAGCCAGTCATGTGTTGTGTACATCCGCTATCAAGCACCCAATGCTTGCCACCGGCTTTGTAGTTCACCTACACACAAATGAATCACTTTTGAGGTTTGGGAACCCAAGCAAGTTTGGGTCCTTTGACATGAGTTACTAAAGCTTTAGGAACCCATAGTTGACGTGGTAGCTTTCCCTTCATATGAGTGCCAATAAACTTTGTCTTAACTTTGCCACTTTTAAGCTTGCTTAACAAGAAATGATGTTCATTGAATTGAGACTTGTAATTATGAGGCAAGGTAGGAGGTGGACGAGTAGGAATTGGACACTCCCTTGTGTGATGCCCGGTGATTTGACAATGTTGATAATATGAGCCAACTTCCTTGGTGAAGCATGCCTTGAGCTCCGGCGACTTGGGACAATTTTCCGGAGGGTTGGGAAATGATCCAAGTCCATTTGTCTCATAGTGCCTTGCATTGTAGAAGAGAATCTCCTTATGCAAGTATTCTCCCATTGTCACATTGAACATGCATTTGGTCATGCTTTCAAGTTCCTCCTCAAGTTGTTTCTCCCTATCATGGTTAATATTTGAACAAGAAGAAGAAGCATGATGACAAGTAGTAGGGTGAGGCAACTCCACAAGATCATCACAAGAAGTAGCTATATTGACTTTGATGACTTTCTTTTGAGTTTCTTTTATTTCTTCATCCAAAGCATCAAAGGCAAGGTCAAGTTCTTGATACTTCATATTTAAGTTAGCATAATCAAGCTTAAGCTTCTTGTTGCATGAAGTAAGTGACTTGTTAAGCACAACTACTTCCTCATATTTAACATTCAATTCATTATGCTTAACAAGTAGCTTGTCATGCTCCTCTCTAAGTTGCTTGCTAGGAACAATACTTGTATCATGAGTTTCTACTACCTCATTATGCCTAGCAATCAACTCATTATTTGAGGCCTTAAGCTTGGCATATTCAATTTCAAGAACTTTACATTTTGATTTGTACTTCTTGATCACTTGTTGGTACTCATCTAGGATGTTTTGCACTTCATTAGGAGATAAGCAATGTTCACTTTCATCACTAGAGGAGTCGTCATCATTACTCACCTTGGAGTTACCTCTTGCCATGAAGCACATGGGTGGTGGAGGTAGAGGTGCCTCATCACCATCATCTTCATCATTATGCATGGCAATCCCCACAATCTTTTTATTGGATTCTTCATCACTTGAGTCATCATTTGAGGATTCACCATCCATGATCCATTCTCCAAGGAAAGCCTTGACCTTCTATTTTCTTGTGAAAGACCCTTTCTTCTTGTGGTCCTTCTTCTCATGACTTTTCTTTGATGACTTGTGTTGATTGCCATCATCTTCTTGTTTCTTGTTGAGCTTTGAAGGCTCCGGACAATCATAAAAGAGGTGACCATATTTACCACAATTGTAACAAACTTTCTTGACATTGTCCTTGCTCTTCCGGGTACGAAACTTATTTTTCTTGGGGTCATAGTTGTACCCTCTCTTGTTCAACCTTGACATCATCTTGGAGGTCTTTCTCATGAGAAGTGCTAACTCAACATCACCATCCAGATTCCCAAAAAAAGAGACACGGACAGCCTTACTCAAAGTGATCGGTGGTCAGACATCCAAGGACGCTTTGATTGGTCACCTGCATCACTTAGTGATGAGGACATCACTTCTATGGATACAAATGACACTCCTCAAGATGATTACTAGGTCCTATTACTCGCGCATGCGCTCGACAATTGAACTTGCAGGTGAGCTCGTTCCTAAGTAATGTTTATTGTGAATCTGAGAATAGATTACTACCTAATGACTTAATTGTACTTAGGAACAAAGGAGAGGACCAGCAAGGGCGTGGAGAAGGCCTTGGAGGCGTGGAGGACCAGCAAGGACGTCCGGATCAAGATGGAGGCCCAAACCGATTTGACTTCGTTTCAGTTTCGGACTCCAAGAACAGCCCACACTAAAACGGATGTCCAGGTTGCATTCCGAGTTGGATTTGGGCGCACTTGAAATGGATAGAAAGATAATTTCAAGACGCTTCCGATGGCACTGGTCTCAGGCCCAAATTCATCCGGAGTCGACAGGAATCGTCCATGAAAGTTGACGTCCAGAATCTGTCCCGGTGCTGCATCACTGTTTTTGGGCCGATGGCCCGTGTATCATGTTGGAGCCCAATAGGGGCGCGTCCAGGGGGTCTTGCACGACCTAAACCCTTATTAGCAGCCGCCGCCACCATCGTGAGACTTGAATTTTGCTTAGATTCATTCTGTCAAGAACAGTTGTCGTCGTTCACCGGTTTGTGAAACCCCAACTCGTGAGATTAATCATTCATCTGCAGAGTCACTTCATTTGAGCTGCGTCCTTTCGAGTTCTTGCTTGTGTTCTTCGTTGCGCTTGCAGGGATTAGCCTTCTTGGCGATGTCAACCGGGTTGTGACACGGTTGATAACCAGAGGAGTTGTGGTGCTAAGATTGTTGGATTCGGGTCTTAGGATCTGAAGCCGGATCGGTGTCTCGCTCCGCCTACAACGAGAGTTATCCAGAACCTGACGGAAGATCGGAAACCCACGTCCCCATTACTTAGTCCCTGGAACAGATAGGTGGGATGTGCAAGCTCTAGGCCCCGACACGTGGACGACTACCTTCCCATCTAGGGGGGCCTTACGCCGAGCCGTGAAGTACGGGGCAGCGGACATAAAAAATAACATGTTTTTAACATTCGAAGAGTTTGAAGAAGAAGAGAACTTTGGGTATGAGGTCTCCACAGTTTGGATGAGGGTCACCAATTTGCCACGAATCTTCAGAAGGTATGATGTGCTCTGGGCTATTGGGACCATGTTTGGTGCTACACAGTGGGTCGATATGGAAACAACTAGAAAGAACAGTTTCAGTCGTTTTCAGGTTGGAGTGTTAAACAAAGATCTGGTCCCCACACAGATGGATGTGGTAATTGGGAATAGATACTTGGAACTCCTGTTTGTTATTGAGAAGGAGCAACAAGCAGGGACAGCTGCGACTAACACACTATCCACTGATGGAAACAGTGACCAGCAGAATGATGATGCGAACGCTCAAGGAAAAAAGGACAACACTTTCGAAAAGAACTTAGGGGGGGCTGCTAATTCTTCTAATAATGCAGCACCGGGTGCAAAATCTAACACCCATGAGATGGAGGAGGAGGATGTACAGGTGACCGATTTTGATATGGAGGAAGATGATCTCCTTGAGGAGGGCCCATCACAAGTGCAGGTTCCCATCAAAGTGTTGCGAGTCCACCACTCGCCTTCCAAGCAGCCTGCCAACCAGGTCCTCGCCACGGAGGCTGCTGTTTTTGCTGCACAGCCATTCAGCAACATTAAATCCGCAGCAGTTCCTTCCCAGACCAGTGACGGTGCTGCTACAGCCAGCGGTGCTAAGGTGGCTCCTGTGGTTGAAATGGCAACGCAAGAGGATCTGGCTACACCACCTCTTGTCCCTCTGATCGACCGAGCATTGCGTGAGGCGAAATCAACCCAGATTCTAGCGCAAATGCAAATTCCAGAGAGGAGGAGTCGGAGGAGAGCTGCAACAGCGGATGAGGACTCTATTGAACGTGCATCGAGACGGGTAGCTTAAAGAATTTAGAAGAACCAGAAGGTATGTTTTTCACTAACTCTTTCCTTTCACTTTCTGATAATATAGTAACTGAAAGATTACAAGCATAGGCATATCTTTAGGCGATGATGCTGATTTGATTCGTAATTCAGTTACTCTTATTAAGAACGTCAAAAAAGATAGAGTTCAACCTATGCCGTTACAGATGGCTATAGACAGCCAGCTAGAGGTAGAGAGTACAGTTTCTTCTGAATTCGAGGAAGAGGACCTGACCATAGATAATTTTTGTGATACCTTTGGAGATGACATGGTGGGCGATTACAGTAATGGCCTCGCCGTTCGGTCTAAGTCTGATTCTCGCTGCACACATAACTCATCTAAAGGTACAAAAAAAATAACTAAAAAAGGTTGCCCGGTGCAAAAAAAAGCTTTTTCCACAATGAGAGGAATTTTTTTGGAATAGTAGAGGCTTGAGAGACCTCGCCAAGAGGAATTTTCTACATGACCTGTCGGTTGAGAAAGGGCTGGACTTCATTGCCATACTCGAGACGCACAAAAGAGATTTTTCGGATGAGATCCTAAAATCTTTTTGTGCTGATAGAGAATTTAGTTGGCATTGGATTCCTCCTAAAGGATAGTCTGGTGGTATTCTGATTGGGGTCAATTAACAAACCTTCTTGGTAGAAAACGTCCACTTGGGCGAGTTTCACATTAAACTTCATGTTGAAAATAAATACGATGGTTTTCGTTGGGTTCTTGTTGCTGTCTACGGGGCAGCTCAACCTGAACGTAAAGAACTTTTTCTCGCAGAGTTCGTAAACATTTGCTCAAATGAGACCTTGCCACTTATGGTGGGGGTGATTTTAATATTATTAGGAACCCGTCAGAAAAAAACAATAATCGGTATGATGGTAGATGGCCAGCCTTGTTTAACGCTTGTATTGAATCTTTAATTCTAAGAGAGCTCGATTTATCAGGCAGAAAGTTCACATGGGCCAATTCTGCGGAATGTCCAACTTTTGAACGACTTGATAGAATTCTGGTGAGCACTGATTGGGAACAAAAGTTCCTGCTGTCAACGGTAGAAGCTTTGACTAGAGAGATTTCATATCACACTCCACTTTTATTAGACACAAATCAGGCAGCCCATAGAGGGAACACACCCCTATTCAAGTTTGAATTAGGGTGGCTCACTAAGGATGGCTTTTTTTTATTTGATTACTAACGTGCCGTGCACTGAAACTAGGGGAAATATGCCAATCCCTCGGTGGCAGAATAAAATTAGAGGAGTTAGACGTTTCTTAAGAGGCTGGGCTAAAAACCAAATGGGTGAAAATAAAAAGAAAAAACAATGGCTACTACAACAGTTAGACTGTTTGGATAGAAAAGCAGAATCTACTTTGTTGTCAGAGCAAGAGATCGAAAGTAAACGAGTGTTATCGGTGGAGCTTAGAAAGTTGCTTAGAGAAGAGGAGCTGTATTGGCTCCAAAGATCAAAGGCAACTCGGTTGCTCGAGGGAGATAATAACACAAAATACTTCCAACTCTTGGCAAATGGACGACACCGAAAAACAAAAATTTACCAGCTCGAACAAGATGAGGGCATTGTTATTGGTGATGATAATCTCAAAGACTATATCACCAATTATTATAAGAACCTCTTCGGGGAACCCATGCACAATGATTTTTCTCTATAGGAGGAGAGGAGGGAAGACATTCCCCAGATCTCACATTTAGAGAATGAAATTCTCTGTGCTCTTTTTAGTGAACAGGAAGTCAAGAAGGCGGTCTTTGAGATGGAACATAACAAAGCCCTAGGTCCGGATGGTTTTTCAGCTGAATTTTATCAATTCTTCTGGGAGACTATTAAAGGGGACTTGATGCATCTTTTTTATGACTTCCATCAAGGGATTCTACCCATTCATAGTCTAAATTTTGGGGTTATAACACTCTTGCCCAAAAAGGCGGACACAAGTAGAATCCAACAGTTTAGACCCATCTGTCTGCTAAATGTTAGTTTTAAAATTTTCACAAAGGTTCTCACAAATATATTATCTTTGGTAGCAAATAAAGTTATAAGACCATCCCAAACTGCATTCATCCCGGGAAGGCATATTTTGGATGGGGTGGTCATCTTACACGAAACCTTGCACGAGATGCATAGGAAAAAGAACATTGGGGTCATCCTGAAACTTGATTTTGAAAAAGCATATGACAAGGTGAAGTGGCCTTTTCTTCAACAAGTGTTGAGAATGAAAGGGTTTTCGCCTACATGGTACGACTGGATAAATCAAGTGACGACTAAAGGGACAGTGGGAATAAAGGTAAATGAGGATATTGGCCATTACTTCCAGACGAGAAAAGGAGTTAGGCAAGGTGACCCACTGTCACCCTTACTCTTCAATATCATAGTGGATATGTTGGCAATCCTCATTTGTAGAGCCAAAGAAAATGGACAGATATCAGGGGTGGTTCCGCATTTGATGGATGACGGGCTCTCTGTTTTACAATATGCAGATGATACGATCATTTTTATGGACAATAATCTTGACCAAGCTGTCAATATGAAGCTCTTGCTTTGTGCCTTTGAACAGCTTTCTAGACTTAAGATTAATTTCCATAAGAGTCAATTGTTCTGCTTTGGGGAAGCCAAGAACCAACAATGCATCTACTCGCAAATTTTTGGATGTGGTATGGGAACTTTCCCTTTCAGATATCTAGGTATCCCAATGCATTTTCCAAGGATCAAAAATGACAACTGGAAAGAGGTGGAGGAAAGATTCCAAAAGAAATTATGCGCTTGGAAAGGGAAAATGCTCTCGGTTGGAGGGAGATTAGTTCTCATAATTGCGTCCTAAGCAACCTTTCAATGTATATGTTTTCGTTTTTCAAAGTCCCTAGGGAAGTGCTCTAAAAACTAGATTTCTATAGGTCTAGATTCTTCTGGCAGTGTGATGAACATAAAAAGAAGTATAGACTTACTAAATGGAGCATACTCAGTTCCCCGAAAGACCAAGGGGGCTTGGGAATCCTAAACCTTGATGTACAAAACAAATGTCTGTTAATTAAATGGTTATTTAAATTGATAAATGAGGATGGGATTTGGCAGCAAATACTTAGGAGAAAATACTTGAGGCATAAAACAATCATCCAAGTGGAATATATGCCTGGAGATTCTCACTTTTGGTCAAGTTTGATGAATATCAAGCAAGACTTCTTGAGTTTAGGCAGATTCCAACTAGGGAATGGGGCTCAAGTCAGATTCTAGGAGGATACGTGGCTGGGAAATTTGCCTTTTAAATGTCAATACCCAGGTTTATATAATATAGTTAGGAAGAAATCAGCTTCTGTGAGTACAGTGTTTAGATCAAACCCTCTTAATGTAGCGTTCAAGAGATCCTTGGTGGCCAACAACCTATGCCAATGGCAGCAGTTAGTTGCCAGGGTGGTGGATGTTCAACTCCATGATCGTGACGATAGATTTATTTGGTCTCTACATCAAAATGGAATGTTCACAGTTCGCTCAATGTATAGGGCTTTAACTACCAATGAAGTTCCACATCATCATGTTATATGGAAGCTGAAAACTCCTCTTAAAATTAAAGTATTTATGTGGTATCTGTTAAAAGGCATAACTCTCACTAAAGATAATTTAGCAAGGAGACGATGGAAAGGAAGTGTAAGGTGTTGTTTTTGTAATCTTGATGAAACAATTCAACATCTTTTCTTTGATTGTCCGAATGCTAAATTTATTTGGAGACTGGTACAGGTTGTGTTCAATTTACCTATACCCTTAAATGTGAATGATATTTTCACTAATTGGCTGAATGGGGTAAACAAAAAACTGAGGTATCAGGCTTGGGTGGGAGCATGCGCCACTTTATGGGCAATTTGGCTAAGACGAAATGATGTGGTTTGTAACAAGGCACAAGTTTTCTCCTCTTTGCAGGTAATATTCAGGGCGACTCACTGGATCCGCTTTTGGGCATTCCTCCAAAAAGAAGAGGGAAGACCACCAATCATGTCGGGGTGTCTTGCTCTTGAAGTAGCTGCTATGGAATGCTTTGCCTCTAATGGATGGTTTTTTAGCAATCGAATTGCTAATGTTTAATTTCTATCCGCTCAGCACAAACTTGGTTGTGGTGCTTGCTATGTTTGGTCGTTCTGTGGACTTGTGGTTGGTTGTAATAATGAACAGCTACATGTATCTATCGATACAGAAGCTGGAATATTAATATATATTCTCTTATCTAAAAAAAGTTGTGTGCACGGCTTACAGAAGGGGCAGGGACTATTATGCTACCTTCAGGCCCTCCACAGTGTGACAGTGAAGCTAGAAAAAAAATATGGATCGTCCCATGGTGAAAAAACAAGCATCGCTGCCGCATTGATGGACGATAAAACTGACACCGAAGTTATCTACAAGTGTGGGATCCTGCATAAAATAAACTACTGCTGCATTTGCTCTTTTTGTACCTCTCTTTGTACCACAAACTGCTTTTAAGCTCTCACGGGCTGCACAAGGTTTTTTTTTATTCACCAGCCACCGCAGCCTCAACTTGCATCCTCTGTTCGCCCAAACAGTACTTTAATCTGTTTAAATAGCGTTTAAATGGTAAACAGAGATCACTAGTGATGTTTAGACGATCCTAGATGGTAATTTAAACCGTTAGACCTTTAAATCCCACTACAAAAAATCTAGTGATCTATGACGATTAAATTTCGTCACAGATCACTGAAATACCATCATAAAACAGTATCTATGACGATCTTAAATAACGTTATGTATTGAGCGTCACAGATTACACCTCGTGACGTTTCTTTAAAAAAACATCACAGATTGCTTAATCCATGACATTTTAAAACCATCATAAAATGTCCAGGACCCCGAAGCCCAACCCAAGCCCATATTTTGTGACGAAAGTAAACGTCACGGATTTAATTTCCGCATCACATAATATCCACACAGGCGCTGACGTGGCGGATAAAGTGGCACTGACGTGGCCGATGTCATGGCACTGATGATGTGGTCAATGATGTCAGATGACATCACGTAGCCCATTTGTGGCTGGGCCCAATCTAGACTAGACTACTAAAATGAGCCAAACATTTCTCAGCCCACCATTTATTACCAGCAATACACAGCCCATATAAAATTCAGCCCACCACTTAGCCCATAAATAAAATCAACAATTACAGCCCAAAAATCAAAGAGTGTATATATTAGAGCCAATATCTCAAGGTACATCATGTCAAAAAAAAAATATCTCAGGTAAGTTAAGAAGCACATTGAATAGCTAGTTATTACACTCATGTTTTCGTCTTTGCATCCAACTTCTCATCCATAATCTGCAACCAAAATAAAAATATGCATCAGCACAAATATATATATAGTACTCTAGGTAGTCCTGTCTTAAACGAAAATAAGAGCATGAACAGAACTATATATCAAATGTTGTTACTAATAACCACCAAGAATTAATATGTGAATCAGAAAGAGCTACAACTGAGCCACTGACAGCTACTGAGCTATTGCCACTTGCTACCAGGACTTCATGATCCACCAAGGAAAATAGTACTACCTAGTAAGAAGTAGTAATAGTAAGAATCAATCAAAGAAAATATGAGGTATCAATGTACATATAGGTTGCAGCGATAACTGACATAGGTAAACTTAAGTGATAAAATATACTAAATGAATCGTGCCTATTGAAATAAATAGGAATACAATTCAAGGAGCACGAACTGAGTACAGATGAGCTTCAGGCATCAATACGATTCACATAAAGATGAGCTTCAGGCATCAATACGATTCACATAAAGCACAGCAGGTTGATTACTGCTACCATCCCAAATTGAACTTAACCATATAATCGCTGAGATGTGGTACTTGTACATAACTTTATCTAAAATTTGCTCAATAATCAGTTAAGGAGTAAGGCAATGATATCTTTGCTAAAAACCTACAATACAGCTATGTTGACCCAAATTTATTTCTACGTTGAATCAATAAGGAAACTTCTTGTAGGGGAAAGTTGGGCTTACCTCAACTAAAGTTTGCATATGGACATAATTGGAGAGCCATGCATCAGATTTCGCAGTATGTGTGAACATAAACTGTGCATTCCTGCAAGAGAAGGGGAGTTCATTAAAAAAAACTCACAAGATAGTGAGGCTTGTTGGTTTTAACTCATTGAACGGCAAAAATTTAGGATCGATTTTTTCACAGAAGTCATGAAGACCATAGTTAATTCAAAATCTGTGTCTGGTCAGTCCATTCTTGTAAGACAGAAACAAGGTTATCTAAATAACAAATTTTTGTTACACGATTACACAAGATTCATGGAAAACATATCTGATTAAAGGTTTTACCATTGCCTCTACAATCATGAAACAAAGATATTAGGGGCACCTGTCTTCACACAGGTAGTGAATTGTGATAAACTAAATTTGCTATAGGTAAGCAGAACATGAAAAGCATTGAAAGGAAAGCATTGTCTTTTCGTGTACCAAGATGGATTGTGTAAAGCAATCCATACACATAAACATAAACATGGGACAAAGGGTAAAAGGAGGGGGAAGGGTATACAAAATACCTAACCGACCTGCCACTGATGTGTGCCTATCTGCGTGCCGTATTTCTTCGGCTTGGTGCCCACCCTGCCTCCGCTGCTCCTGTTAAGGAGTCCACAAAGACGCGCGTCAGTCGGCATCACTAGAAGAAAAGAGATTATCCACGGATTGGACATGAGCAAAAATAATTTGGGGAAGAATAGAGAAAAAAAATTAGCCATCGATGCACAAGAGTAGAAAAGACGAAACAGAAAGCTCAATCCAAGGACAAGGGACTCGATTTGTGCTGGGAAGAGGTCGATCCAGCTCATTTCCTGAGGAGAAATATGCGCTCGTTGGAAGGAGGAGACACTACCTGATTTCCACGCATAGATGTGAGGAGACGAGCAGGTTGAAGAAAGATGTGATTTCCGTGCATCCGTCCGCCGCCTACGCGGACCGCACCCGCTGCCCGCCGCCGCCGCCGCAACCATCACCCGTGTGTCGCATCTGAAAGGTAGACGGCCAGGAGACTGCACACTGCGGTGCACCGCACCTCCAGGAGGTGCTCCTTACCGTCACCCCCTGCCGACGCCGGCGCCGGCGCCAGCGCCATCCGTAGCCTCAGGGAGGACTGCATGGTGGGGAACTGGAGGGGGTGGGGGAGGCGAGGAGGGGCATGGCCGGAGGTGAAGCTGAGGAGAGGCGCGGCAGGACCGCCTGTGCTCGCTCCCTTTCCACGGGCTGCTATGCTCCGGCGCCATGTCCGCGAGCGGATCTGAGGACGACGACACCGCGGCGCACAGATCGCCGAGGGAGGCGACGATGGCGGAGCGTGTGTAGGAGCGGCCCGACTGCGGGTAGGGTCGAGCTGGAGCGGCGTGCGGCGAGCTGGTGCCGCGAATCTCGGCTCTCTTCTCTCCAGATGCGACGGCCGGGAGACGGAGGAACATGGCGTGGGGACTGGGGAGGGATGAGGGGGGCTTCTCTCCATACTAGAAACTTGGCGCGACTTTGTCGCACCCTCCGCTTCATAGCCAAGGTTTGTATGGTCAAAAAACAGCAAGCATCATAATACTATTCTATTGTTTATACATGCCTTCTAAATCATATCAACCATTAGTATGCATTAGCAATAAGACTTTTATGAAGAAATATATATACATTTGAGATTTTTTAGATTCATTTGAGATATTTTTGGTAGCATTAGATTATGTGATTTCAATGTAATTTAATTTTCCTTGTACAATTGGAATTGAGGTATGTCCATCTTTAATTGTAGAAAACAAAAGTTAGTTCTAAAATATATGTGGTAATTCGAAAATCAAATCATTCCGAGTATTTTGTTATATATAATATTTTTAGCGATTGCTCCACATGTTCCATCGTGATTTTCAATCAACATTTTCAGTCCCTTTGTTTAGTTTGTGAGATTGCAACACATATAATTTGCCATATGTGAATACTAGTTTCTTCAAGTAACTCCTGCATTTTATAGAATTTGTCCTTAACTTTTATTAGTAATCATGGAGTAACAATCTTTTATTAGAAACCGGCTTCAACGTAGAAGTGGTGTAGGATAAATCTAGCAACAATCGTTGGCCATTTACTTTCTAAGTAAGGGGAAGGGAGTTTCAAGTGTGCTGCGATTGGAAGAGAATATGCGAGAGCTGTGAAAGGGGAAGTGCCCCTAGGATTTACTAGAGTCGTCCGAACGACATGTGTTGAAGAAGTAGCTGGAAGTGCGACCTGGCGCTAGCTTGTGCTTTGGCCGCAGGATTAAATGGGACAGCAATCGAACGGACAAGATTAATGGAGACGTGGCTCATCCTGGGCTCGATTCCGGCCTGATGGCATGGCAGGGTCAGATTTCGTCTATTAGAGATGCGGCGGCCGGGAGACGGAGGAGCATGGCGTGGGGATGGATGAGGGGGGCGTGGGGAGTCTAGGGTTTCAACCGGTTTAATACCGTGGGAGCGCGAACACAACCATTGGATCTGAAATAGACGGTCAAAATTACTTGGGCCTTTTTGGGCTGAAACGGACCTTGTTTACTTAACGTTTTTCTTTTTCTTTTTTATTTTATTGCACCATTGTTAAGTAACATATAAAACTAATAATAGTACATATACTAATATATTTTTACATATAATAGACAATATGTAAGTTGTTATGTAGGAGTTTCAATAATTACTGAGTAGATATGATATTTTCCATCATTTAAGTGACTTTCTGCGTGGTTATCAAAAGTAATTTTAAGTTTAACTACGTGTACCTCCAATAAGATTTGAAAAATTCTATAAAAGTTATATTTAGACTAATATGTTCCACTATATCTCATGTCTTGAAGATAGATGAAAAATATATTTATCTTTTAGGAATAATTCAAACTTCTATCTCCAAATCACCACATAATAATTAAAATAATATCTAAATTTGGTAAAAAAATTCTACAAATTGATGTGACAACATATTTTTCATCCATAAGCTTGCCATAAAAGTTGAATAAGATTTTATAAAAGTTGGAGTATGCATTGTTCATAAATAAGACACATCTCTTTCATAGTTTCATATACTTCAACTCAAATTATATGTGGCCATGCAGCCCGAGCCCGTTGGCCCGGCACGGGGCCCGTTTTTTTGGCCCGGCCCAAGCCCGGCCCGGCCTGGTGGCCAACGGGCCCGGGCTAGCACGGCCCGAAGGAGCGAGCCGTGCTTGGGCCGCACCCCAGGCCTGAGGCACGGCACGGGCACGGCCCGCTCCAACGGTCGGCCCGGTGGCGGCCCGTTACCCCCGCCCCCCTCCCAACAGCTCCTTTCCAATTCCAGGACCAGGCGAAGGTGCGCCGCGCGCGGCCCAGCCCACGACCACCGCCGGCCCCGCCCCATATAAAAGACGATGCGGCGACGGGCGACCCCCCCCAAACGCCAAACCCTAACCACTCACTCGACCTCTCCCCTCCCGCCCGCCGCACTCGCTCTCTAGTCTCTTGTTCGTGTCTCGTCTCGGCTTTCGGCTCTCGCTCTAGATCCATCGGCCGCCGCTCGCCTCCAACCATCCCCGGCTCCGGTGACCACGCCGACGCTCCTCCATCTCCCTCCCTCCTCGAGTCCTCGTCTCCTCCCTCCCTACTCTCCCTTCCTCTACTCTGTCCTCTCTATCTCCCCGGACTATGTGAGTTCGTGTTACTGTCCAGTCCCTCCGCCGCTCGCCGTCGATTCCAGTTTCTAATCGATTCTATCTCGTCTCCTTTGGGTGGCCCTCGTCCGGCACCGGGCTCCGGTAGCGCAGGTAACACCTCGAAACCTAACCCTAACCCTAGATCTAGATCGATGGCTATCTCTCTCTATCTCTCACTCACTCTCCTTTGTCCTCTGCACAGGTCGGTGTCCGATGCCGAGTCTTCCTCCTCTGGCCTAGACATGGCTCGGCGCCGGCCCAGTGCTCCGTTGAGGAACGGTGCTGGAAGCGAGGGTCAACCGTCCGGCCCGTCCGCGCTCGGGGTCGCAATGCCGGGGGTGGATGAGCATCCTGGCGACGACCACCTAGCGGATGAGTTGGAAATGGAGGACGACGACGACGTCCGTGAGGACGCTGCGGTGTTGTTCGGTATCGATGTCGGTGACGGCAACGTTCCGAACAACGTTATTGATGTCAATGCAGAGGCCGGTGCCGGCGACGGTGGTGGAGGGGCCACGATGGCAGCAGGGTGCGGCTCCACCGACACTCATGGTGCCTCATCTTCAGGTAAACGCAAATCCAGTGTCTGGGCTGATTTCAAGGAGGTCAAGGAAAATGATGTGCGAGTTGCTGCTATCTGTAACATTTGTAGCAAGAGATTGTCTGCTAGATCTTGTTCTGGTACTGGTCATTTGATTAGGCACCAGGCTTCCTGTAGGAAAAAGGTTGATCATGCTCATAGGGTCCAGTCTAGGCTTGCTCTGAATCGTGATAGTTTCCGCAACTGGGTTTATGATCCTGCTGTTGCTCGTACTGAGTTGTGCCGGTTGATTGCTAGGCTGGACCTTCCATTAGGCATAGGTGAGACACAGGCATGGGAGGATTACATTACTCGTGCTCATAATCCTCAATTTGTTAAGGTTTCTAGACAGACCACTACTAGAGATCTTGGTAAACTCTTTGCTGATCGACGTGATGTGCTTATGAAATCTGTGTTGCCTGCTGCTTCTTCTGTTTCTTTAACTTCAGACATTTGGTCTGGCAATGCTAAGGAGGACTATGTTAGTGTGGTTGCTCATTATGTCAATTCTGATTGGGAGTTACAAAAAAGGGTTCTCGGTTTAAGGCTGATTGAGGTTAAACATTCTGGTGAAAACATTGCCGAAAGGATTGCTAGTGTGGTTGAGGAGTTTGGTTTGATTGATAAGATTTTTGCTGTCACTCTAGACAATGCTTCTTCTAATGCTAAGGCTATGGAGACTTTGGCACCTATGTTCTTTGGTTACTTGGGTTCTGATCCTGCACCTATAGCTTCTGATCCTAATAAGCGTAAGTATTGTCTTGTGCATCAACGTTGTGCATGTCATATCATTAATCTTATTGTCAAATCTGGACTGAAAAGGTTGAAACCTGTTACAGAAGATTTTAGAACTGCAATTAACTTCTTAAATTCCTCTAATCAAAGAATTGCACTGTTTAAGGAATATTGTAATGCTAAAGGTGTTAGACCTAGAAAGTTTGGCTTGGACATGGATGTTAGATGGAATTCCACATACCTGATGCTTAAACATTTGATGCCATACAAGGATATCTTTTCTGTGTTCATTAACTCTCATTATGATTCAGAATTGTTGACTAGAAATCATTGGTATGCTGCTGAAAAGGTAATGGAATTTCTGGAACTCTTCTATGATTCAACTGTTGTTCTATCTGGTGTTTATTATCCCACAAGTCCACTTGTTTTGCATCATATCTTAGAGATTGCTTCTCATTTGCATGCTGCTGAAAGAGATCATAACCTTAGAACTATTGTTGCTCCAATAAAGCTTAAATTTCTTAAATATTGGGAGGACATACCACTGCTTTATTCATATGCATTCATACTTGATCCTAGAGCTAAAATGAGAGGATTCTTTAATGTGCTGGAATTACTTGCTGAAAGTTTTGGAGGCACTTACAGTTCATATTATGCTGATGTTAAAATTGAATTGTATAAACTGTTTACAAAATATGAGAACAAGTTTGGTGCAGCTAGATCTCAAAGGGTTGCACAGCCATCAGCTCAATCAGGTAAGAAAAAGCAGGCATGGGGAAGGATCTTTGGAGGCCGTGGTGGTTCTGGTTCAGGTGTTGTTGGTCCTCCTCCCTCTTCCACTTCATGTTCATCTTCCTCTGCTGTTAGTGAGCTCTCTGCTTACTTAGATAGTGATTGTGTCACTGCTTATGATGATGACTTTGACATACTTTTTTGGTGGCGTGACCATAAGCTAACCTATCCAATCCTATCTATAATGGCTAGAGATATCACGTCTGTTCCTGTATCTACTGTCTCTTCCGAGTCTTGTTTCAGTTTAACAGGAAGGATCCTTGAAGAGCGGCGACGGCGCCTCTTGCCAGAGAACGTGGAGATGCTTACCTGCATCAAGGATTGGGAGTTAGGGGCAAGAAGAGAACAGCATGAAGCCGAGGACACAGAGCTGGAGGAAGCATTCAAGAACCTCTTTCTTGATGATGAAGGAGCTGGTGGTGGTGGGGCTGTGAGCTGAGCTGAGACTCTGAGAGTGACTGAGAGGGTTATTTTGCTGTGAGATGAGTGAGTAATCTGTGGACTCACTGTAATTTTAGGTGGCCATTTGAACTATGCCACTGTGGACTGTAATGATTAACTTAATTAAGACTTTGAGAGCTGGCTGCACTCTTTTTTCCTTTCTAGGGTTTCTCACAAGGGTGAGTTTTACCTAGAAAGGTTTTTAATGAGGCAGCATTACACATCAGCTTCTTTTGAGTTATCTCTTTGAGTCTTTGTGTTGCCTTCTCTGTTTCAGACTTTCAGTGTTTCTTGATCTGTTCATTTGTTATCTGTTCTTGAACTCTTGGAGTCTTGAACTTGGAGTTGGAGTCCTACACTTATGTGTTTCTGTTTGTGAACTTTGAATGCCTGATTTATGAATTGGGAACTCAATTGTGAGTAGTTTGAGGTCTTTTTAGGGTACTGGGTCGTGGGCTGGCACGGCACGGCTAGTTGGCCGTGCTAAACGGGCTGGCCCGACACGAAAAACGGCCCATAGTGCCGTGCCTGGGCCTTCGGCCCAGGCACGAAACCCGTAGCGGCACGGCACGGTAGGCCCGTCGGCCCGTGGCGGCCCATCCAGTACCGGGCCGTGCTGGCCCGAGATCGTGCCGGGCCGGGCCGGGCTGGCCCGTTGGCCATCTATAACTCAAATAATATAGTTTTTAAATCTTGGAACAATTTAAAACTCGTATGCTCCTCAAATTTGGTCACGACCTTGTGTTTATCTTAGTATTAGAAAATATGAAGTTGCATTAGCAATTATTATTCCAGAAAATGTTTTTCTATTTTATACTTAGTTGGAAGAAAACAAGTTACATAAAAAAATCTCGAGAAATAACAATTATATGCAAAAAAAGCTATTGAATGAAAGAGCTTGATTTTAGAAAAAATTGAAAAAAAGAATCATCAAAGTTGGATTCTTTTTGACAGAGAAATACTATATACAGGTTTTAATTCTAGATTAAAAAGAGAAAGAGCAACAATTTCTGTGTTTTTCATCTCAATCAGTTAATCGAATTTTTATAATATATAATAGTCTTCTGCTTGCTATCACAAAACTACACCCTAGTTCAATGGTGCACGTCGATTTTTGTGGAGTGAGTGACCCTGGTACGAATCTCAACTGGGGCGCTTGAAGCCCAATTTTTTCCCCATTTTACCTCCCCGCGGGCACATGGTACTTTTAATTAAAATAAAGAATAAGTTCTCCCACAAATAAAGTGGCGGCCTGGTGGTAGTGCGCTCTACTCTAAGGCCAAGGTTGCAGAGTTCGAGCCTCCATTTCACCACATTTTTTTTGTTATTGTTTTGGGAGATTTAGACTGACAGGATGGCCCGTTGACTGGACAAATGATGTGGCACTGCAGACGCCACGCTAGCAACAAGCATGAGAAGAAATAAAAAAAAATACCAAATTTAGTCACAAGTGAAACTATGTTCAATGGTAAGCATGGATAAGTCTACTGGGTATATCAAAGGCTCAAGTCATAGATTAAAGAATTTCACGTAAGTATCAAATAAGAGAAGCAAAAACTTGAATAAAAATGATGAATTTCAAAAGATATAATTAAAATAACTATGACGATTTCTATGAGATTAATGTTAAAACGTCATGTTTTGTGGACTCCATTATGACGAATTCAATAAAACGTCACTAAGTTTTGGGCCTAGGGCCCATACCTTAAAATTCATGACGAAAATCTGAAAATTGTCATAGATTGTGTGCAGTTGTGACGCTATTTTACAATGTCACAAAATTTTTGTCATAGATCACCACATTTCTTGTAGTGTCCATTTAAATCGTTAAAAACCATCTAAATAGAGTTGAGTTAACATCCATTTAATTCATAACTTAGTCAATAGTAGGATTACAACAACCACAGTCAATATCGAACTAATTAACATCGTAAGTATATGAAGTGTCGTGAGATTCAGATTTCTTCCAAAAAGATTATTTGGTAGAATATTTAATTTTTTATATGTGCAAACATATAGACTTTCTAGTATATTTGACATTTACGTACATAAATATATACGTTACTATGTCAAACCTTGTGGGGCCATTTAACTCCATTTAAAGACCGTTTAATTAAGTGGGTTAATACTAAACAAAGGGTGAACGACTATTTACAATTTAGCATTTGGGATAACATTGATTGCATCGCTTCAGAATCTTCAAGCACAAGCATCATTTTGGCATGAGAGCTGTAGTGTGTAGAGTGGTGCTTAAAATGGAAAGAGAGTATTTAGACATCACTCTCTGCACACAAAAATTGTGGAGGGCCTTAGGTGGCGTGTTTGTTTGTTGTCAATAATAATAGTTGATTTCACCATTGGGGGCACTGTTATAGTTAAGTGAACACTGTATTGTTGGAGGCGCTCTTAGTGCCAATAGCTCCTTCTCTTGAGCCTCTACATAAATGAAACTTGTTCTTTCCTATATTTGGCAAAGTATCCCAACACTGGCTACTCCAATCCATTTATTTTTTTCACTTTCACCAAAGTTATCTTGTCATGTATGAATGCAAGAGATACAACTCTTCTAGTGCGTTCTCTTTTAATCCCAGGGCAATTACTCCTTCCAGAATATTGAACCTATGACCATGGACCTAAAATCAAGTGCCACTTGAAAAACCTCCACCCTAGTGCTACTGAGGTTTTTCCAATTTTATGCCCAAATTAACTATATCTCAACGATGACATAGCTTTTCTATCTCTCCTCTCATATATTTATTTACTACCAAATCAGCAACAACTACTAGGTGACAATTGACTAATATGCATGTTATAACCCAGTGGGACTTGGGAGTAACCTTAAATATCTAGGGACATATATTTAGGGTCTATTCACTACTACAGAAAAAAAAATTTAGAGACAGGTAAAAGTGTATTTTTAGGGGCGGATGCAGTACCCGCCCGGTTCTCGCAGCTAAAACTGCCGCTTGATTGTAGATCAGCGTCAACGTTTACTGGCACAAAAGATGTAATAATCTTCCTATTCAAATCGAAAAAAAAGGATCGATCACGCATCATCACATAATTATTATTGCACTTTATTCTTCCATAGAACCCAGATGTCCCTGTACATTATTTCGACCACGACCGACTGACGAAAAGATAGGGTCTACCACCAGCAGTTCCGGAACACTATTAGGAGCCAGGATAGAAGCCCTTCATCGAAGGGCGGATAACTAGCCCGGGAATCCTTTGGAGCTCCTCCTCCGGATCCTCAGACAGAGACAACCTTGCATGAACCATCTTGCATTGCATCAGCACTCCTTCCCCCCTTGTCATCAGTGCTCTCTCTTCCTCTCCTCCTAATGCTGAGGGGGTCTTGGATCAGATCAGAGCCTGAGCCACAGGGCATCAGGCACGTCCTCCAGGCGCTCGCCGCTGCCGCCGGCGTCCATCCTCTTGGCCGGCACCTCCTCCTCGTTGAGGTCATCATCAGGGTTGTTGCCGCTCCTGCTCACAGAAACACGTGTCGTCATTAACTTCGTTATGTTTGTTGTGATCTGCTGTTCGAATCAGGAAATTATCCGATCCGAACAGCATGGACAAAGAATTTACAGGACGGGCAGATCGATCGACACTGGATCTCTGTGATGTGACTAATTCTCCGGGCCGGCCGGCCCCTCACCTTCGCTTCCTCTTCTGCAGGAACCTCTGCAGCGACGCCTTCCTTGCTATGCTTTGCAGGTCGACCCCAGCCGAGGGCTCGCTGCCCTCCGGCACGTCCACCACTACCATCTCCGGCAGCGGCGGGGCGTGCATCACCGACGACCCCGCCATCTGCATCACCCCGTTGGCCCTGTCCGCGGAGACGTGGTCGAAGAACATCACCCGCCCCCCGTAGAAGATGGTCACGGGCGCCTTCCCCATGTCCGGCCTGAAACGAAAGCCACCGTGAAACCTGACTCGACCGCCATGAACGTACGACGCCAACCCAAAGGAAAAGCTAGCTAGGGATCGATCGATCGATCGATCGATCAACGGTCACCTCTGCTGGTGGTGGGCCGGCTGCGGCATGGCGGCGTCAGGGTGCGCGGGGAAGAGCTGCATGGTCCTCTCGCCGCCCTCCTGGGGCGGCGCCACCGGCCGGGTCGGCGGCGGCGCCCGGAGCACGCGGGCGAGGTTCCCCATCCGCTCCTGGCGCTGGCTCTCCTTCTCCCTCATGTACTGCCGCAGCAGCGCGCACGTCGCGGCGAACGGCCTGCTCCGCCTCCCGGGTCCGGCGCCGGCCATGCCCTCTCTCTCCCTGGTGCCTTGGGTCACTGGTGGTGGTGCTGGTGCCTCGGGGCTCGCTCTCTCTTGCTCGCTCTTGGTTGTGTGGGAGGCTCGTCCGGCGGGGCACCCTGCTATTATAGCCGCGGGGCTCGGCCGGGTTCTCGTCTGGTTGTGCGTCCAGGTGAGCAAGGGAGCACGTGAAATTCGAGGGTCTTTCCTCTGGGAGGAGGGCGAGCGGAGGGCCGGGGCGCGCGACGGGGGACTCCGGCTACGGCCACACGGACACTGATGCGCAATAGTTTGTGAACAGTGCCCTCTCCCTCGTTTCACTGGGGGGTTATTTTGGGGTCGTTCGTTTCTCTATATCTTCTCCATTCATCTAATTTTGGCAAATTCTAGCCTCTGCCTAATTATCTTCTGTGATGTGTTATTCTTAGAGGCCGGAGTGCTCTGAACTGAGGTATAGTGGCTCATTTTAAATGCGCAATGTGTCATGCATAGTTACATTAAATTGCTTCCATCTAGGAGATATATATGCTACCAACAAAATAGAGAAGCACATAAATGATTCCTTTTAATAATTACGAACAAATTTTTTTCTCAACGGTTTATTGTTGGTTTTTAAAATTGTTTGTTAATTACGGACAATTAACGATCCCTCAAATGATGCAACAGTGGAGTGGTACGAATGTGGTCTCTATGTTGAGGAACATTTTTTCCGCGGTGCACATAAACTTTAGATCTAGCCTAACCAATAAATGAATTGAACTCGGTGAGGTAGGCAATGGGCCGTAAAAGCTACCTTTTGGTTGCGTATTGTATCCATTGGCATGAGCCGCCGCTATTCCCCGGGGCTCCCTGTCCCCCTTCCGGAAGATGGATAACAAATATATCTATAAAGTCTAATTACAAAGGTGTCACGCGGCCGGCCCATCAGAAGCTCACAGCCGGCTGCCTGTATCCCCAGCAGCAGTGCGCCACACGCCGGTGCTTCTTTCGAATTGCGCAAGCAAGCATGTGCAGCTTGCATGTCATCACTCGAAGGTGCAGGTGGTGCTAAGCGTCCTTTCATTTTTTTCTCTCTTCAAGCTGCATCAATAATTAACACTTTCATTAAACTACTACAGTCAATATTTTAAAATACAATATTCAACATTCACTCAAACTTAATACAACATTTCTTATAAACTAGTTAAACATTTTATATGAAAATGTTGAAAGTGTATGTCCAAAATGTTGAATATGTATACTTAGATGTTGCAATAGTATACTTTGAATGTTGATTTTTTTAGAAAAATAAAATTAATTAAAATATATGCATATGTGATCTTGTTTTGTTGCATACATTCCAAATAACATCATGGTTCAAACGGAATCCAAAACATATTTACGGTTTGAAAGAAAAATAGAATCAAAGTTTTGAATCTAGATGGAATCTCCACGTCCACCCACCAACATCCAGCCATGCACACTTCCAAGCCGGACATGCGCAGAGCGCTATACTCCATTGCTCGAATCTTATCCGCTCGATTGTACCGCACAGATCTCAAACACTGAAAGTTCAATGGTCTTCCTATCTTCCGGAAGATGTATAGGATTCCTGCTATTCCCCCGCATAAATTAGGCCCATGAGAAATGTCGAGATTCGCATGATACTTTAGCACCCGACCTTGGCCCAGACCCATATGCATGATTAGGAAACCGGACGATATTCCATTGCATCTCACAATGCACCTACCGGCCCAAGACGTATATATATTCATAAAGCCTATGCATATCTTTATAGGAAACACTCAATTAACATTCAAACCGGCCTCGCAAGCCCATCATTTCTCGCAATGCTGAGTTTCCGGATGACCGCACGTAAGGAAAAGTTACGGTCGACATGGCCCACCACGTGATCTCCTCCCCCACCTGCTCCCTTCCTCCTCTATCCATTTTTTCTCTTTCTCATTCTGGATCTGGATCCAGGCGAGCCGCCTGGCACTGTCCGTCCGTCCTCCTCCCCATCCCTTCCTCTCCTCCATGGCCGGCCGTCCTCCTCCCCATCCCTTCCCTCTACCTCCCCCTTCCTCTCTCTCTCCCTCCCTTCCTCTGCTCCATGGCCAGCCGTCCTCCTCCCCCTCCCTTTTTTCTCTGCTCCATGGCCGGCGGCGGGGGAGGGGAGGCGAGGCGGGCCTCTCTCTGCTCCATGGCCGGCGGCGGGGGAGGGGAGGCGCGGCGGGCCTCTCTCTGCTCCATGGCCGGCGGCGGGGGAGGGGAGGCATGGCGGGCCTCTCTCTGCTCCATGGCCGGCGGCGGGGAGGGGAGGCGCGGTGGTCCGGTGGCAAGGAGGTGAGGGGTGGCGTGGCGGCGGCAGGGACGGGAGGCGCGGCGCCGGGCCAGCGGCGTGGAGGAGAGGCGGCGGGGTGGGGAGGAGGCGCCGCCGCCCGCCGCTGCGCCAGATCCAATTTTTTTTTTGCAAAAATTTTTCAACAATTTTTTTTGAATTCCTTTGATTTTTTCGGATGAATATTTTTTTAATGATACAAAAAAAATTTCTTGAATTTTTTCTGCTCTCCAAATTTTTTTTCTTGAATTTTTTTTCTGCTCTCCTTTTTTTTGCTTGAAATTTTTTTTGGTCTCCAAAATTTTTCGTCAAAAAATTTTCTCTCTCCAAAATTTCTCTTAATTTTTCCCCCAAAATCAGAAAACGACAAAAAATTACTAAAAATGGAAAAAAACAAACGGTCGGGAGATCGACCGTAGGGAGCCCCTCCCTACGGTCAACCGTAAATTAGCGATACCCATCATTTCTAACTTTCCCGACACTAGTCTCTCCTCCTTCTGAACCGTTCATGCGCCGTCACCTTCTATTAATGGCCAAGCAAAGAGGCGCAAGCCCAACCGCTTTGTAACAAGCACCTTAGTTCCGATGTGGCATGCGAAACGTCTCCATCAGGTTCCACAAGCACGGAACCGACCGAACCATTGCAAACTACTCCCTCCTTCCCCGTTTATAAGGCATGGTGGAACATGACACGGTCTTCTAAACAACACTTTGACCATTTATTTATCATATATTATATCACTTTTGATTATAAACTTATAATCATTGTAAAATATATTTGATTATGAATCCAATCATATGAAATTTGCATTATAAAAATAAAAATTTAATAGTCAAATTATTGGTCAAAGATGACAAGGTTTGAATCTTGATATACGTGTATGCCTTATAAACAGGGAAGGAGGGAGTAGTTTTGAAGCGCATACGTATACATTATTATATTTCTTTAATTGGAAGTTGGAGCTACTAGTTTCCAGTGTCAAATTATTAACTTGGCAAGTTAATCAAAACGTTGAAATTCAGTGCGTGGTAACTTCAAATATTAAGTGGCCGTCCAACAGTAAATGTGAGGATATACAGTGGGAAAGTGGGCGCGAGGTGGACAGCAGCGGGGTACGCAGAGCAAAGGTGGGGTACCGTACTCCCTCTTACAAACTACCGCTGGTCCCCAGCAGTCAAAGAAGTTTCTACTGACAAGACAATCCGCCCACAGAATGCATGGGGCAGGGGGGGCGCCACATCATCCATACATGTAAAGGCACTTGCAGTGCCTTCCTACACTCCACAAACGCCTCAAGCAAAGGTCATGCTCTCGGCGCCCCCGCGCTGAGTGTGTGGCAGCCCTTCACATGGATCGACCTGCTGATGAGCATCTGCTTTGCTTAATTGCTTCCCCGGCACTGCATGCTAACCTACAAGTAAACTGATCGGTGGTGCCTTGCGGTGCACCTCGTAAGTTTCAGCATCATCTGCCGCCGGATCGGCCCGGATGTGCGTGATCGATCGGTTGGCAGGCAGCAACGCGCGTGTACGTCAGTTAGATCCTGCTGATGATGAGATAAGGGTTGGGGCGTGGCTGTCTGAATCTTCTTCATCACCACCACCGAAAGTTATTAGCCGCTGATCGGTCGTCCGATGATCGAGTTGATGAGCGGCGAGTGATGTGGAAGGGCGCCTGGCAGCATCTAATTAACGTGCCGCGACAAGGGTAGTATGCGTGTGCGTGCCGAGCAGCAGTGCAGCCTCGAGAGAGAGCTTGCTGCGTTGGAGATGACGACGGTAATGCCGTGATCGAGATCATCAGCGCCGAAAGCCGAGAGATCGGTGAGCAACAAGCTAAGGTTTCCATGAACAGCGTCCGTTTTAAAGAGGATGGGCGTGCGTTATAAGGTACCTCTCTTTCAGTCACTAGCGGCAAGGTCGTCTTGTCCTACGCTTAACAAACTTCCCAGCTAGCTAGCGTTCGCGGCGGCCCAGGAAGCGAACAGCAACGTCAGGGAGAAGAGAAAAAGGCCGGGGAGACGGGGCAAAAAGGATCCAAAGAGCATGGTGGATGGAATGGAAAGCAGCTTGGATTCATCAGTAGGTGATGCCTTGTGGTACACATCATGTCGCAGGTAGCAGCAGCGGATTCAAGTGTGATTGTCAGCGCCGCTCTTCACTCGGATCTGTCGCGTCCGTCGGTGTCACTCACCACGCAATGACGAGCAAACGACGGCCGCTACCAAGAAAAAAGTGCAGGCAGGCGTAGGATAAGACGCCGGATGTCGGGGCACAGCTCATCTTGACGACGAGACGTGTGTATGTATGTATGTGTGTATGTGCTCTCTAGCTAGCGATCAACGGGTGCTCGCACGCGTGTCGTGGCCGTGGCTGCTTCTCGGGATACTCCAAACTCATGTGTCGTGGCAAAAATAGAGGATCATGTATACACACATGTACGTACCGGCACACCGTCACAAAGCATGCACGCGTCATATAGGTCTGAAGTTGAGAATTTAGATTATACAAGACTTTTAGATGATTAGATTGTATTCCAGTGTGCTTGTAACTGATGATGTACTCAACTATGGTCTAATATATTTCTTCTTTCGTCTAAAAAATACACGCACACAGCCCATCTCGAATTGCGGTGCCTAATAATAACTTAACCCAGAACAATGTAGATCGAGAGGGCTCTCATCCATCTAGATCAACTCGAGAGCCCTCCCAGTTTGGGAAGGTGGAGACAGGATGCTGAAAAGTAATAAAAAGAAAAAAAACAAAGACGGTAAATATCAAATTGAAGAAGTAACCAATAATTGAATTGGACAACCTCCATCTCCGGCAACCTCATGAGGGACTCTAGATCTAGCTGAACTCGAGATCGAGCTCTCCCAGTTTGGAAGCCAAGGGAAGAGGATGTCGGAAGGAAAAAAAATAACCAAAGAAGGGGGGTGCAAAAGAATGTAAAATCGAATTGAACAAGTAACAAAATAAATCGGACCTCCCAGTACTACAGAATTGGTCATTGAAAAGGAGCTCTTCTTGGACGAACACCTCAACTCCATTGATAAATACAACTTCAGTGAGCTCTAATTATCTGAGGTTGGGATTACAGTTCTGTGGTTTGGGGTTGGGAAGGGAATATGTGCCTACGAGATCCAAAGGGATGGCTGTGGGAGGTTGCCGGACCGCCGATGATGTTGGGTTGTGGGTGGGATGGCGAGGCCGTGCACCTATTGTGGTAGTGAAGGATTTGGTTGGACGGTGCCTACGACAGAGGAATCGTATGCTTAGGCCGAATTAGCATGGTAGCGGTCAACGTTGTAGTGAATTCGACAGTGATGGCGCCGCTGGAGCCATAAGAGGTGGTCTCGAGGCGGAGGAGCTCATCCAAGCGGGATCGAAGTACACCATCGGTGGATGGGGAGGCAGAGAAGGAGGGAGGAGAGAGTGGTCCTCGTTGGCATTGCCTCCAACACCAGCAAGGGGTAAGGCCGCTGGGGATAGGATTCGCCATGGGGGGCATGAGCAGGCGAAGAAGACATGTAGGCAGAGGAAAGACGACATAAGAGGTGTTGTATTTTTCTTTTCTCGTGCAATCATCGACCGAATGTTATTAGGAGAGCTCTCTTGCCCTTGTTTCCTTCTTGATTTAAACTTCTCACAACAATGTTGGTTCAACCACATGCAGGTCATGGTACATATCCACGGATACGTCCAGCAGCTTCGCGTAAATCATGTTGAGTAAAAGGAGCTTTCTATAAATGTTTTACAAGATCCTTAAGCCATGTAACTTGCAGCCCACTAGGCCCAACTAGTATAACCATTGCAGCCCACAAACTTGCCACCATGGACATCCATTAATATTTTTTTACAGTTTTCAAGATAATGGAAAGATATTTCTGGCTTAGGACCTCCTCCAAAAAAGAACCATCATTCCACAATTATTACAATTGCACTCAAAATTTAGACCATACTACATTTATTATTATTGACCAATAATCAAAATCAAAGGCCATCTGTCCAACACAAAGAACTACACAGCTCGAGACTCTAGATGCCACTAAGCATCAACCCCCCCCCGATCATCAGCAGACCAAAATCGAAGCCAATGTATCGCCCTAAAAAGAACCTGAAAATATTATCTACAATTGTTGAACATAGTATTATTCGGTGTGAGCCAGATTGCCAAATAAACATCTCTAGCTCATGCCAATAACAATAGATTGTTCTTCTGACTCTCATGTCTGCACGCTGGACCAGTTATATATATATTATTAAACAAATATTCTATATTTTCTGTGTTGGTATACCTAACGCAATATGAACTACAGGAGAAACAAAGTTTGCATAATGGCATTCGAAAAGCAAGTGCTGAATATTTTATGGCTTACTGCAACAACAACAATACTCCCATTCCAATTCCTTCTAGCTACTTATCTTCCATAAGGATCACTCATAATATACCATGTCCAAAAAATTATTATGAGAGAAATCTTCCTAAGCCAAATTCTTGCGTAGATTTATTTAGGCCTTGTTTGGAATGCAGAATTTTTATAGGAAAAACATATATAGGAAACAAAAGCAGAAGAAAGTTTTTGAGGAAAGGTGTTTGGATTAAAGGGTTCATCAATTCCTTTATGGAATACTGTTGCAGGCTTGTAATTCCAAAGGAAAATAAAAGAATCTAGTCGCAGCTCTTTGTTTCTCTTCCTTCACGCGAGTGCTTAGCCTGAGCACCAGGTGGAGCTTTGACCGCGCTGCAAGTTTGCAGCCTCGAGTGTGCTCAAAGGCTCATGCTACCAGCGAGAGCTAATAATGTGATGAGCTCCGATTTGTCGCCCCCGTGAAGCTCCCTCCACTTCCAATAATCCAATTGGAATCTCATTGGTAAAGCATCATGATTGCTGGGAAGTGTAAACGAAGGAGCTATGGTAGAGATAGAAGAGAACAGAGGAGGATGTGAAGAAGAAAAACAGTAAATGAGTGGAGAGGAAGGGTAATGGATAAGAGAGGCATGAGATATAAGAGCTTAAATGTGATGAAAATATACCACGTATAAATCGTAAGTGATTTGGGTTAATCTATCACTAGGTAGCTAGGGTGTTTAGTCTCTTTTATCCTATGTTATGGATTCCTGTTCCAAACACCTTGTTTTTTCTTTTCTCTTGCATTTCCCCATCCTGTGCTTTCACACTACACCGTTATCCACTATCTGCATTTTTTTCCCATTCCTCTGTTTTTCTTTCCCCCGTTCCAAACAGGCCCTTTAATACCATTATTGACTTGATGCGTATATATTGAATTTACTATGGAAGTCCCATTCTTATGTAAAATAAATCCAAACCCTCATTTAGATTGATATGTGCAAGTCTAGCAATGAGAATCTACCACTCAGTTAACTTATCTCCAACTAAGGCTCTCCCAAAAGGAGACATTAAAGGTGTGCTTTGTTGGACTTCCAAACCTGCTTTTGCTTCCAAAAAGTTTAAATTCACCCTCATATGTGTAACAAAAGCAGCTTTTCATACTTCAATTTTCACATTCTCCCCTACTTTTTTTTTTGCTGTGAAGGGTAGGTTTTTGCTCAAAATTACCCACCTACCACTAGCTATGTAGTGTACCTTGGGGTGGTGATGGATCCGGGTTTCAGTGCTATCTTCGCAATCCAACTTTGTCCTTATATATTTTTAGCTTAAAATTATATAAGATAAGAGCCTGATCATTTTGACCCAGACTCTTAGATTATCTATGCTAAACTTTGAGGTTCTTGTACCACCTCTAGGCGTATGCCTCTGTTTCTTTAATTTTTCCGCCGATCCCTTCCTCTCTTCCAAGCCTGCGCTATGGGATTTTGTCGGATCAGCAATGGTGCTGGGTTGTGGATAAGATGGCATGGCAATGGTGATGCCTGCCTAGGTGATGGAGGATGGCGGTTGGGCACTAGTAGCAGTGTGGGAATCATATTCTTAGGCCGGATTAGCATGAGAGTGGTTGCTAAGACAGTGGACCTAGCGTCGGCTCAAGCTGAAAGAGGCAACCTTGAGGTGGGCTAACTCATACAAAAGGAAGTAGACTGTGGGTATATGGGAAGGAATATTGGAGAGGGAGGGGAAGGGAGGTCGGAACTTGCCGGCTGGTGATAGGGCGCGATTCACCATTGGGGGGCATGAGCAAGCGGAGGAAGATGCGCAGTCAGGGAAGATGACATTAGCATGGGCATATTTTTCTTTACTTTTCAACAATCAGCGGATGGATAAGATGGGGGCTCTCAATAGAACGTTATTGGAAGAACCTTCACCCAATAATTGTTTCCTTAACTGAACATTCTCGTCATGATGGTGGTATTGCTGCATGCGGCTAACGCCAGTCTCAATGGAGAGTGTCATCGCACAGATACCAATACTGTGAACTAAGTAACCGAGCCGGAAGAATATCACGGTAATAACACTCATTCTCTCTCTTCTATCATATCAGCAAATTTAATGCGCATGATACTTTCATTGAGATTGACCTAATGGTAATACCTCGTACAGGTGCTTCACGTACATGAGCCTCTTTCTATCAATAGTTTACAACATGTAAGTCATGTAACTGGCAACCCACTAGGTCTAACCAGTATAACCATTCCAGCCCCACCAACTTTCCACCACAGACATCCTTCAATATTTTCTTACACTTCTTTTAGATAATGAAAAGATAGTTCCGGCTTGATTCGGACCCTCCAAATAGAGGCAGCAATCCGCAATTGTTGTAATCACGCTCAAAATTTTGAACGTACTATATTCAACATTACTAACCAATACGTAAAATGAAAGGTTATCCCTAAGATGCAAAGAACTGCATAGATCGACATTCTTGAAGGAGGAAAGCCTTGAGCAGCCCCTTTCGTTTGTCATTCTGCTGCAATAGAGCCCAAAATCAAAGCCAATGCGTCCCAAGAAAAGAACCAAAAAAAAAGTTTAGTCTGCAATTGCTAAACGCAATATCCATGGGCACCTTCTACCACTCGACATGTGACTTAACAATGGAAGACAAATATATTTTCATCTTTTTGAGTGGTAGAACCAAAGGTGGAACCTTGAATAATTAGAGTTTGATGAGGAACACAAATATTGTAACAAAACATTTCTTGTAGTTTTGTATTGTAACTTGATTAATTTATGCCCAACTCATGTATTATATATATGCAAATAAATTATTATGTGACAGGATGGGAACAAAAATTATACACTAACGCTCTGATTTGGCAGGAACTAAAATTTTAGAACATTATTAGAAAATATTTTAAATATTGAAAGAAGCTATTTGAAAAGTTGATGGGAGCTTTTGCAGGAGCCAGCCTGGCCCTGTAGATTTAATTTTCAGCAACAGTCCATTCCTTGACCGGCCCTTGGAAAAGAGTGGAGCGGGTGACGACATGGTCCACTCCTGCAAATATTTTATTTCTAGCAGCAAAAGGGTGGGGAGGAGAGAGGGGGCAAACCGCAGACCTACCCCTGTAATTGATGATTTACCTGTCCCTATGAATGTTTTCTATAATAGTAAAAATCAAAGAGGTCGTGGTGGGATGAACGCGTAAGATCATCTCCAACAAACTAGGTAAATGCAAATCGATTTGCAAAAATAGAAAAGAGCCATCAAAATTGTCACCCAACAGAACTGCTATCTTCCTCTACTCGCTTTCTAGTTCGCCATTCCGTCTCCCTTGCTAGCTTCTTTGCCGATCCTTTCCCGCACGCCATCCCTTCTTCCCGCTCGTTCCTCCCCGCCGTCAGGAGTAAAGCCGCGCCTCCCCCACCGTCAAGATGCCTCGCCATCCGGGAGGCCCCGCATGTGTGAGTGTGGCAGCGCCGTCCCCGGCCACCTCCGACCCCGACTCTTACCTCAAATTGATCGCAGGTGATCTCCTCATGCTCCCCCACTAATTCCCCACGCCGACAAGCCCTCCCCTCGCCGGAATTTAAGCTCCACCGCTGTAGCCATGTCTCGGGGACTACATTGCAAGATCCAAGTTCTTTCTAGGGAGTTTAGTGCAAAATCCAAGGATCTTATTTGAATTTTTACATTCTCAAAATTTACCTGGTCTGTTGGTTTCGCCACCATTTAGGAGGCTCTCTATATTTTTTACTGGGTTGAAAAAACTCGAAATTTAACTAGAAGGATAGCTATTCTCTTTGAGTTGCTATGCTCTAAGCAGCAATGGGCGTCAACTCTTCTTACCCTTGGAATTACAAATATTTGTTGCATGTCTTGGAGAAACCGGCAAGGAACTACACTAGTATGGTTGCACCAGATCTATCTAACTCTTGGCTGGACACATCCAAATAGAGAATATACATTGAAAATTTGATCTGCACATCTTTAACGCTGAACGACACTGGAGCCGCCAGCTTATACGACCCTTAGTCGAAGGGTAGATAACTCATCAAAGAATTATTGGGAGCTCCTACGAATTGACGATAACCTTAATCATCTTGGATGATGACACAACAGTCAACAGCACCCCCTTTTTTGAGTGCTAAGGTTTCATCTTCTAAGATGGTTATTGAAAGTTTTCCATCAATGTTCTCCTAAATAAACGCTGAAGGGTTTTCAGAGCCGGAGCCAAGAGGGATCAGGCACGTCCTGGACGAAGGGCTTGCGGGCAGCGGTGTGTTTCTGCTTCTTTGCCGGCATGGAGTCCTCGTTGTGATCACTGTTGTTGTCGCTGATCCTGCGGAGTACTAATAAATGCGTGTTATCATCGGAGATGTGATCGATCGCAGACAGTGGAATTACTAGCTAGACGCCGTCGTTCTATCCAAACACCGACGAGAGAAATAACTATTAGAAAAAAAGACAGTGGATCTCAGATGTCATCCAGCTCGAGCGCAATAGATCGTCGTGTCTCGGTGGATCTCAGATGTGATCGAGCGCGATCGCCGTGTCTCCTCCCCTTACCTGACCTTCCTCTTCCTGAGGAACCTATGCAGCGACGCCGCCCTCATCTGCGCTTCGTCTAGTTGATGAGGAACCTCGTAGAAGATGGCCATGGGCGCCTGCTTCCTCATCTCCTGCCTGAAACAAACCGAGAAGACCACCGTGAAAGTGAAACTAACCAAACTCATCTCATCAAGAACACATCATCAGCCCAAATTAAGGGAGTAGCACGCTCACCTCTCCTGGGCCGGCCTCGCCACGGCGCACATGGGGAAGAGCTGCATGATCCTGTCCTCGTCGTTCTCCCCGGGCGCCACCGGGGGCGATGGCGCCTGGAACAAGACGGCGAGGTCACCCATCTGCCCCTGGTGCTCCCTCATGTACTGCCGCAGGAGCGCGCACGTGACGGTGAACCTGGTGCTCTTCTTGCCGGCAGCGGCCATCCCCCCGGCCCTCCCCGTCCTCGATCGGTGTCCCGTGGGTCACAGTTGCTGCCGTACGTCTCTCTCTTGCGAAGGAGGCT
Source organism: Panicum virgatum (assembly GCF_016808335.1). NCBI lineage: Eukaryota > Viridiplantae > Streptophyta > Magnoliopsida > Poales > Poaceae > Panicum > Panicum virgatum. Next base: position 29,211,496 of record NC_053144.1, on the reverse strand, counting down.
CGGTATTATATATAGCCGCGAGGCTCGGCTGCGTTTTCGTTTGCTTGTGCGTCTGGGTGAGCGAGAGAGCTCCTGAAATGGGGTCCGGGTGTGCCTGGGAGAGGGCGAGCGGAGGGCCCGGGAGCGCGAGGGGGGAGGCTACAACCACACATCACTACGGGGCAAAGGCCCAAAAAAAACACAGAGCAAAGTGTTTGCGGTGTGTAACATACAGCAAACTGCTCACGCTATACAAGCGCCAGCAAATTGGCGCTTTACCGTGGGTTGTTTCTCGGGCACACCGCAAAAGGTTTGCCGAATGCTAAATATCAATTGGCAAAAAAAAAATCAGAAAACTGATTTTAAAAATAGAAAATAAAAAAATTAATTTAAGGAGAAACCCCACCGGCCAGCCATCCGTCTGCTCCATCAAACCCGCAATCTCCCCATCGCATGTAACCTCCTCTACCACTGCACTATATACTCAATTGTGTCTATACTCTATTTTCTTTTCCCACATATACTAATAAATCGAGTGTAAATTTTTTTATTTAAGGCCTAAATGAATTCAAATTAAAAATTTGTCGACTACAAAGTTTTATAACTTTTCGAGATCTACAACTTTCATTTTAATTTAATTATTTTCTCATCCAAGATCATTTACAAAATTTGAAATTCAGTTTGCCGTGTGTCAAATCTAGAGCACACGGCAAACATCTATTTTTTAAAATTTCTCCATGGTGTACCAAATTAATTAGTTAAATATAATAAATAAATATAAAAATATACCAAATTTTAACATAGAGTACCACATGTTGTATGTGAAGAGCATAAAAAAATTCGAGACGAGAAAATTTTATTACTTTATCGTATGAAAAAAAGCACACGGCAAAGTATAGCTTTGCTTTGCCGTGTACCAAAATAAAGTACACAGCAAAGTATAGTTTTGTTGTGTGCCTAATATTTGCCGTGCATTTTTTTTGACACGTGTAAAAGAGTTGGTTGCTCACGGCAAATTTTCGACACATGGCAAATCCGCCATTTCCGTAGTGCATGCATCGGCCACTGATGTGCAGCACTGTACGCTTCGCTATCTCTTTCTCTCATTTCACTGAGTACAATTTTAGGGTCCTTTCAATATATCTTCTCCTTTCCTCTAATATTTGGGCTAATTTTAGCCTGTCTAAACTGTTCATATATAGTTATATAATTCTTAGATTAGAAGCCGGAGTGGACTCATGTTTAGGTTTCTAGCGCGGTTAGTTGTACTGGTGTACTGTGTGAATTCTATTGTTTTCAATTATTTTGAGAGGAGATGTGCTAGTACCAGTGAAACAGAAAAGAACATAAATGATTCCTTCTTGTTCACTACGGACAAAACACTAGACTCGTTTGGTGCTTTATTGTCGGGCTTTTTATTTTTGTTATGCAGCTTTATTCAGGAAAAAAACACTTTATTCTTCCAAGGAAGGTGTTAGCAGCTCAACCATTCTAAGAGATAAACTGATTATAAATTATTTGAAATTTTGTGTTGGCGCAAATTTGGTCAACACACGAGTACTCTAGCACGCGCAAATCGCCATCAATCTTCACCAGCGAAGCCTTGCATGGACCGGTCAAACCGGTTGGAGCAGAGACACCGTGAAAACCTAGAACTGTGAGCTCGGGAGGGATCTCATTGGAGCTTGCAGATCTAGGGTTGTTCTGAGGTTGGCAGGCCACTCAGAACGCCTTCGAACGCCTTAAAGACGCAAAAAGAACAGCAGATAGGGTTGAAAAAACTAAAGTTTGGAGATAAAAAGTACGATAACTGTGTTGATTCGATTAAGGATGTCCTCAATCGGTCGTGACCCTTCATATATATAGGATGGGGAAGTCTGTACCCAGTAAAAGTCGAAACCCATACATATCTCGTGTCAAAATATAACTCCTAACTCGGATTGGACTGTTCGGACTGATCTGACCGGTCCTCCAACCCGTCCCGCCCGAGAACCGGTCTAACCGGTCAGACAGAGGTGCAAGTCTTCCCGGAGGCATAACTTCCTCATCCAGATTCCAAATTGGACATTCTATATATGCATTTCGATCATCTTGACGAGATCTATGCAATGGTGTAGTATAATTGGTAATTTGACAATATTTTTTAGATAATTCTGTCCGATTTAAAAGACCGGTCTGACCGGTTTGCCCAGATTGCCCAGCAAATCTGACTTGTGTCAATTTTGGGTGTCAACATATGCCCCTTGTTTCTTGGTAATTGCGTACCAAGGAACATCTCTCAAAGCCCAAACTTGTACTAAAATAGTTAGAAGCACATGTGCACCAATTTCATCTTGCTTTCAAGAGTGACAGTGTATATCGGCGATGTCATTTGATTCTGCTCAATATTTTGACTTTAGTTCTAGACTTGACTATGACCAGATTACTCTTGAACCCCTCTTGTTTGCATTCACCTAATCTTTCCATGCATCTTGGATTATGCAAATGTCCAACAACAAGCTTTCTAACTAACCTCAGCCTCAACAAGTTATAAAACTCCAATAGCCGAAGTAGCAGCCCTACCGGTCAGATCGGTGTCAGTGATGATTAGAACCTTATGCAAACCAATTTACTGAATAAAATCTTCATAATGTAAATCATCATTTGCAATATTTTGTGCCACCCCTAGCACTAAAGTCTCGTTGAGCTCCATATTGGTGCATTCTTGGTGTATCTTCATATCCCACTACCTCCTCATCATCATCTTACACTGAAGGCGTCTGTGATGGTTCTTCATCACAAGGAGCCGAAATGGGCTCTACCGATTCGGCTTTCTGCTTAACTAAAGGATAAATCGATCTGGTCAGTTGCTCAGCGGTCAGACTAGTTGATATGGGCAGTCCGACCAGTCCTACTAGCTGGTTAGTTGACTTGACCTGCCACACCTTGCTCTGAGGGATGATGGGCATGTACTTGTTGAATTGTTCATTCCTCAACCTTTCGGCCTCCTACTCCTTCTGCTCTTGACGATGCAGACGCAGCAACCTCCTCTTCTGTGTATGAGTCAACCCTAGCGGACACCACCTGGGTTGAGAATATTTATCCGTAGAGTTGCTGCTGGCTTCTTGGTCATTAGCCATGACAGGCTTCCGGTCGCAAGGATCGACCAATTTGCCAAAAAACCATCAGTCTTTTCCCAACATCCTTGACAACCACTCTGACATCACCGGTCTGCATGACATCACTGGTTGCAGTATTCACTGGATCCACCAGCATGAGCTGTATCTCGTCCATCTTCTCCTTGACACGATATTCCTGTCTTGGAGGACAAAGATGGGCCGGTCCCTAACAAGGACGGTCAAACCAGTGTTGACGGTCCTTAAATGCCAAATTGGACCATCAACTAGACTCAATAATAAAGAAAAATCAAACACCTTACTCGCATATTTGTATCACTAACCTTGCTCCACAGTTGTTTTCGAGTTTTATACATTTCAGACGAGCAAGAGTGGAATAAGACGAAAACACGCAGCAGACACCACATAACTACGCAGAATATCGCACTCGACGTCACACACTTGAAAGGAGGGCCCATCTGGCAGAGCAAACAGGCGCGCCATGCAATATGCATACAAGAAAAGATATTTGGACCCACATGTCATCCTGCCAGAAGAGGATAGGGACGAACGGCCGCCAGGTGGGGCCAGCTGACCCCTAGGGTCGGTCGAACCTGGACGGCCTCTCGTCCAGGTGCACTTCCAGGAGGAGTCATGGCCAAGGCAGTTGATCACCTTCCATATGTGTAGATGGTGGGAAACCGACGTCCACTACTATAAATAGGCCTCTCCTCCACCCCTGTAAACACACACACACACACACACACACACACACACACACACACACACACACCTCTCATTCAACTTCTTCAAGGAGGCTCTCTCTCTCTTGCTCTCTTAGCTAGGTAGTGTAACTAGGCTAGTTCTTCTTTAGGGAAGCGAGTCGTCCTCGGGGCTGTTGAGCAATTCTCGGCTCCTGGTATGGCTTTGTATTCGACTTGTCAGCTTTCTATTCATAATATAGAGTTGTGCCATGGTTTCTTTACTATCTTGATAGTTTATCAATCCATTCTTAGTTTGTTCATGAGTTGTGCTACGGATTTGGTTAGACCAGATGACAGGGTCAAGCTCATCCCGTTCATGGGGTGGGTCGAGCTCCCGTCATTCTCCCGAACCTACACCAAGACCAACCACAATGGATTATGAACAAGGCGAACAAGAAGAACAATTTGAGGAGCAAGCTGACAAACCACTAGCCGAGGACATAGAGATAGAAGAAGATGATGCATCATACCTCGACTTGCGAGACGACCGTGAGCGTCAAGATCAAGCATCGAAGCTTTGGTCACACCAGAGTCTTCGATCCGGACCTTCTCGAGAAAATAGGTATGGACGTTGACTTCGCTCATGTTTGGCATGCAGTTGGATGGGATGACTTTGTGCTTGTTGTGGAGAATGGTTCTGGTCTCCTCACCATCCAGTTCCTTTGCACTCTTTGGGAGGTGGACGATGGTGTTTGTTTCTGGTTTTTTGGAAACGAATACTATTTTACTTGGAGAAATTCCAGCTACCTCCTTGGTTTTAATGCCCAATTGCCAATTCCCTTGGAAAATCTTGTCGCGGTTTTAATCGACATGAGTTTTGGGGTTTGATTTCAGGTCAAGTTGTTCATGGCAAGTTTGCACCCCGGTGCAATGACATTCAAAATCTAACACTTTGTCTGATGCACAAGTGGATGGCCATCACTCTCTTTCCAAGAGATGACCCACGGACTATGTGCAACGATTAGTTGATGATATTATATGCCATGGTCAACAAGATCCGAGTCTCCCCTGCAAAAGCAGTGGTTAAGCAATGGCTTACGAATTTTAGAATGACGGGTCCTATTGAGTGCACTTCTTTGGTTACTCGCATCGCATCGAACTTGAGAATCTTAGATGGGAACCCTGTTCCTTCTATTGAGGGTCCTCGTGCTTTGATCGATGAAGCTTATTTGGTTCAAGGCCACACACTCAATAAAGGCCCGAATGAATCCTTGATTTTCTTTTCTCTTGGTTATGCAAATGAGATCTCGTTGCCAAACACGGGGTATCATTTGTATAACTATCATTCGCTAACCACTCTTCTTGTCCCACAAGAGGAAAACCGTAGCAAGAGTGTTTCTGGTCTACCTGACAGGATCACAAGAAGCAGAACCAGAAGAAAAGGACTTCAGCAGCCACAACCACAGCCTCCTCAGTAGTATGAGGCTGGTGGTTCGTCGTGGCAGAGTACCAGCTCCGCTAAGTGGGCACGGCAGGCCCCAGGGCACCGGTCCACCAGTTCCAACTCTAGTGGACCCCCCCAATCTCCACCAGATGCACAACTTCGTCCAGAGGTTTTGCTACTCTTACTCAGCAGATGGGCGAGCTGAACGTGCGCGCCAACGACATCGACGAGTCACTAGGCCAGCAAATTCAGTCAACCCAGAACTAGCAGCGACATAGAGGCAAGAGGATCCACAACATGGAGCAACAACAACAGCAGATGCAGGAGTAGTGGAGGGCTTACTATCGTTGGGCTGGGTTCAACCCCAACCAACAGCAGTGAGTCTAAAGCTAGCTTAGAGGAGGACCCCCACGAGAGGTATCTTGTATCAAACTCTACCTTTACCACTTTCAAAACTATTGCATGAAACCAAATAAAATTTGCAAAACCCAAAAAAATTCATAAAAAATTGCATAACTAAAATCAAATAAAAACTTGCAAAACTTAAAGAAAAAAACCAAAAATATATTCTTGCTTTCCAATATGTATAGTAAGCATGTATAGTTTTTTCTTATTGAGATGAAGAATAGTTGCTCTATTAGTTCCTTTCTTATGCCTAGTTACAACCTTGTGCTCTTCCTAAGTTTTAAGATTGGTGGCTAAAATGTTCAAACCTTAAGCTTGAAACTTGTGGGTAGCTTGTGGGTAGTAAAAAGTAGAATCCAAATCTAGGTTGTTGTGGGTTATGTTATGGCTGAAAGAGTTGCTATGATCTTCTCCTACATGACGCTTCATATCTGGAGTATTTCTTTTCAAAAATACAAAAATAAATTAAAATTCCTCAATGATATGAAATTCATATCCAGAGCCAAATAAATTGCAAGTTTGCAAAGCCTTTCCACATATGTAACTTACTTTCTCAGTGAGCTTTGTCAAATTGTTGTGACCCTTTGAGATAATCATATCATACGCCCATGATCAAGATCACGTACATGACCACTCACATGCTATACTTCTACACTGGAAGATTGCAAGAACATCCACCCATCCATCCAGAAAAAAACTCCATGTCATACCATGATTATCTCTCTCCAAAGTTATCATAAAAAAGTATCGCCTATACAAAAAGAAATAAAAGATGCATACCCAAAGAAGGTATGCCACATGCCGATAAGGCATGTCAAAAAAATAATGATAAAAAGAAAAGATGCATACCCAAAAAAGATATGCCACATGCTCACAAGGCATGTCAAAAAAAAAGAGAAGAGAAAGAAAATATAGCCCATACCAAAAAAAAGAAGACATGAGAGAAAGAAATCATGCAAATGAGTTCCTCTACTATCCACCAAAAATATCCACACACTTGCACATCTTGATCAAGGTTTATGACTTGTTTCTCCTTTGGATCCGGACTTTGACTCAGCAAAATATGAGAAGCAGGTTTGCCTCCATATCCTCTATACCTACAACTCCACCAAAAAGAAACCTTTAGGAGTAGGATGGAAAAGAAAGGCGCATGAAAAGGCCTTGGGGAGGAATGAAACACACTTGAGCGATCCAAGAGATCACCTGAGGAACTTACAAAATTCTTTTCAAAAACTTTATATAACCTCCAGATTGACAGTTGAGCAAAGGAGTGGGTAAATGGTACTCTACAAGCTATTCTAACCCTCAACCACCAAAGATGAGAATGTTGCTATAAACCTCACAGGAGTAAGGTAAAAGGTGCGAACAAGGCCAACTTATTCAAAATCAAGGTGAGAACACTCGGTTGTGCCTTGCGCATAAGTCAGGAATGCGACATTGTAGCAACTCCTAATCAACAACCTAAGTCTAAAACTTTGCTCGGGATGAGCAAAGGGCTAGCTTGGGGGAGTTGTTGATGGTCCTTAAGTGCCAAATTTGATCGTCAACTAGACTCAATAATAAAGAAAAATTAAACACCTTACTTGCATATTTGTATCACTAACCTTACTCCATAGTTGTTTTCGAGTTTTATACATTTCAGGCCAGCAAGAGCGGAATAAGACAAAAACACGCAGCAGACACCACATAACTACGCAGAATATCACATCCGCCATCACACACTTACATGGAGGGCCTATCTGGCAGAGCAAATGGGCGCGCCACACAATATGCATAAAAGGAAAGATATGAGGGCCCACACATTAGCCTGCCAGAAGAGGATAGGGACGAACGGCCGCTAAGTGGGGCTGGCCGGCCCCTAGGGACGGCCGAACCTGGCCAACCTCCCGTCCAAGTGCTCTTTAAGTAGGAGTCACAGCCAAGGCACCTGATCACCTTCCCCATGCTAGCCCATTTTCCTAGCACCTGCAGCCCTAACCATGTTCTAACATGACCTCAGCTTTGGTTAGAAGCACTAGGACACCTAACCTAGCCTAAGCTCCACTAACTTAACACATGGTAGATTAGTTCGTTCTTTCGTTCTTTCTCTCTTTTATTCCTTTCTCTTTGGGTGTGGTTGTGTGCTGTGTTACATTACCCTTTGCTTATTTCTTTATCATGACTTACCCCTGTCAGAGCTCTGCCTATTGCTTGAGGCACAATGTCATGATTCATGATAAATACAATACCTTTGACACTGCCATCCTTTGAGAAAATATAAATCACGATACCCTTACTCTTCGGGTGAAATGCTACAATGGTATATCCGTGCGCTTGCGGATCCTTCTGTAATCGTATAGACTATACCACGAGAGTGATGTTCCCTTGGTGCAGTTGCTAGGATGGTTGGCACCCTCATTTCTAGTGATTACACAAAGGAATGCCAACAAGCATTTCTGAGACCGTTGTCGGGAACACAAAACCTGGTAGCGACTTAAGAAATGCCAACAACCAGTCGGCAACCGGTCTGACCGGTGCAGGCTATTGCCTCTGACCTGATTGGTAAGAGCCCAATCGGTCATGCACTGGTCATGACAACCTGACAAACACAGGTCTTCTAATGTCTCCTCCCCTCTGGTGAGATGGTGGATGTGGCATTGGATAGCATTGCATCCAAACCCCTTCATGCTCCCATGTTGGGCAAGAAGAATCCGCTACCGACGGTGCCCATGGCATAGTAGCGTACACCTACCGAGGAGGGAACGAGGTGGTGACATCACCTCTGTGCTTGCTGAATTTTCCTCTAGGAGATACAAGTTTGTCTTGACGTAGAGGTGACCTTGATCTCTTTTCTAGCCGTCGATCTTTTTGGAACGATCTTTATGTACTTTTTCAGCAATTGATGAAAGGTGGGTTTCTGCTTTACAACTCTTCCAAGTACCCACTTCCGGGCATTTAGACTTGAGAATTCTAGGTCGGTTCTGTACCTGACCAGTTAGACCAATTACTCAACTGGTCTGACCGGTTGAAGCAACTGGTCTGACCGGTTGTGCTTGGGCAGCAGGCTGACTCGTGTCTCGCGACGAACTCTCTTGCTCCCAGGCCTTGAATCTTTTACAGTGCTTTTTAGTGACTCCTATCAATCAGGAGTCTTTTCCAACGCCACTTCCCTGGCTAGAATCGTGTCATCGACATTCTTCAGCCTTGGCTCACCCAAGATCACATTTTTTTTTCCTTTCGCTCATTCGGCTTGTTCCGGCCGAATGAGCACCGTAACATTGTTCAGATCAATTGTATGAATAAGGAAGGGAGCTTCGTCAACCTACAACTCAGGCAAAGTCAATCATCCTTCATTAATGACCAATTGAACATGTCAACGAAACACATTGCAGTCATTAGTTGCAAGAGAAAATGAATTATGCCACTTACAATATGCACGTCGCTTCAATTCTTCAAGCAGCGGTATGGCATGAGATAACTTGATGTTTCCACTTCTAAGCAATTCATCGAATATGTGATCACACTTAGAAACATCAAAAGTGAAAATGAGCTTCTTCTCGCTGATTCTTTTTAATCGGCTTAAGCGATGGACAAAAACATGGCATAGCCTCAGATGGCCATACAAACTCAGCAACATAAACTTCTTTCTTCTCATCGTCCGAACCATTGGATTCACACTCATCATGTGTGTTGGACTTATGAGATTCACAACTTTCTTTAACCTTCTTAAATTTGTATTATTGGTTTAAAGCTCTAAGCTGCAATTGATTAATCGAATAATACGCAAAACCTTCGAGCTTCTCTTTAAAATGTGAATGCAAACCACCAAGAGCTACATCTGCTAAATCTCTATCAGAAATTGACATATTAAAGCATCAATTTTTAATTTCTTTGAACCTCTTGAAATAATCAGAGATGGACTCATCCCTACCTTGCATTACTGATGTTAAATCTATCAATTTCGCCTCATTGTCCCCCTATAAAAGTGATCATGAAACTTTTGTTCTAATTAGTTCCAAGAGTGGACCGAATTTGGAGGCAATAAAAAAATGAAGAAAAAACCGTTCCAGTTAAAGATAAAGAGAATAAGCGAACTCTCAATGCATTACTAGAACTAGCTTCTCCAAGTTGAGCCACATATTGACTAATGCGTTCCTAAGTTGTTCGATTATCATCACCACTGAATTTTATAAAATCAGAAACATGCCAACCAATGGGATAAGAAACCAAATCGAAGTCATCAGGATATGGTTTTTGATACAAACAAGATCTACTCATATCCACTCCGAGTTTGGCATTAAGCATATTAGTCAGATCTTCTTTTAGTCTAGTGACATCGGCTTCATAATCTCTACTTGTAGATGCTTGTGCGTTAGAAGCTAGACGATATGTGATAGGATAAGTTTGTGCCATCATCTATACAAAACTAACGGGTGTGCGCTTTAACAAATCACTATGCACATTGTCCGGAATCGGCCCACGATGAACACCCGATCCTTGCGGAGGAATAGGCGGCACACTGCACACTATAGTAGTATATGAGGAATCAAAATTTGCCAACTTATTTGTTCGGCTAGGGCCAGCTGAAGAAAGAATTGAAGCTATCGGTCTTGGTGTTGCCGGGCTGACCACCATCGCACCGGTTTAACCGGTTCGGCCATGCTTGCTAGGGCCGAATGTGGCGGCGATGACTGCCCAGTGAAATAGTTCGACGGCATACCATACAACAGTTGTGATGTAGACATTACTGATGAACTGGCATTAAGGGTTTCTGTAGAATGACCATTATCTACCCTTTTGCCCTTTTCCAAAGATTGAATTTTTTCATCAATACTAATGAGCAAGTTCTGTGTAAACTGTTGTGATTTATCGTATTTCTTAACAAATGCAACCATGAATTTATGAACAAGATCAGAGGGCAGATCGCTTACATTGCTCGTTCTTGACGGTCCTTAAATGCCAAATTCGACCGACAACCAGACTCAATAATAAAGGAAAACTATACACCTTACTCGCATATTTGTATCACTAACCTTGCTCTACAGTTGTTTTCGAGTATTATGCATTTCAAATGAGCAAGAGTGGAATAAGACGAAAACACGCAATAGACGCCACACAACTACACAGAAGATCGCATCCGGCGTCACACACTTATAAAGAGGGCCCATCTGGCAGAGCAAACGGACGCGCCACACATAATGCATACAAGGAAAGACATCAGGGCCCACATGTCAGCCTGCTAGAAAAGGATGAGCACGAGAGGCGGCCAGGTAGGGCCGGCCGACCCCCTGGGTCGGCCGAACCTGGCCGGCCTCCCGTCCAGCTGCGCTTCGAGGAGGAGTCTCCCCCAAGTCTCCTAATCACCTTCCTTATGTGCTTTTGGCGGGAACCGACCTCCACTAGTATAAATAGGGCCCCCTCTCACCCCTCTCAACAAACACATTTCATTCCACTCTCTCCAAGGAGGCTCTCTTTCTTGCTCTCTTATCTAGGTAGTGGAGCTAGGCTAGTTCTTCCTTAGCGAAGCAAGTCGTCGTCGGGGTCGTTGAGCAATCCTCGACTTCTGGTATGCCTTTGTATTCAACTTGTCAGCATTCTATTCATAATATAGAGATGTGCCATGGTTGCCTTACTATCTTGATAGTTTACCAATCCATGCTTAGTTCATTCATGGCTTGCGCTACAGATTTGGTTAGGCCAGATGACCCGGGTACGGATAGAGGTTCGTTGTGCCTTCGGGCTTGCTTTAGCATTTTACTTGTCCATCCGGAGGGTGGGAGACCCGGGGATGCTAGGGTAGTGACTTCATACATGAGCGTGGTGCTCGGGTATGCGTGATCCTTCGGATATGACCGTGCTCCACGGTGTGACTGGGGTAGTCGGTAGGTGGTGACAGCCCTGTCCGTCCGGCGTAATAGCTGTGTTGCGCTTAGCGTATTCCCCGATGTTCATGTTTGGTGTACGAGTTCATGCAAAGAGGTAACGGGACTGGATGTACTCCAGTATGGGACCTTCTCCACGCTATCCCATTTTTCTGGCACCTGTAGTCCTAACCATGTCGTAACATGACCCCAGCTTTGGATAGAAGCACTAGGATGCCTAACCTAGCCTAAGCTCCAGCTGACTTAACGTAGGATAGACTAGTTCTTTCATTTGCCGTTTCTCTCTTTTGTTCCTTCCTCCTGGAGTATGGTTGTATGCTGTGTCGCATTGCCCTTACTTATCTCTTTATCTTGGCTTACCCCTGTCAGAGTTTTGCCTATTGCTTGAGGTACAATGTCATGATTAATGTCGAGTACAATACCTTTGCCACTGCCATCCTTTGGGAGAATATAAATAACAATACCCTTACTCTCCGGGTGAAATGCTACAATGGTATATCCATGCTTTGCGGATCCTTTTGTAATCGTATAGACTATACCACGAGAGTGGCGTATTTTTGGTGCAGTTGCTAGAATGGGTCGGCGCCCTTGTTTCTAGTGATTACACTAAGGAAAGTCAACAAGCATTTCTAAGGCCATTGCTGAGGTCATAAAAACCTGGTAGAGACTTAAGAAATGCCAACAATCATTTTTGCCGCCGTTGCCGGGGATGGCATGTGAACAAAGTTATTGTGTTGATATTAATCTAGGCTTTGCACTCAAGATATAGCCATTAGTCTTTCAGGCTAATGTCACTTTATATCTTCTTTTATGTTTTATTTGAAAAGAAGACAGGTAATGGGGACGTGGGTTTCCGATCTTCCATCAGGCTCTAGATAACTCTCGTTGTAGGCGGAGCACGACACCAATCCGGCTTCAGATCCTAAGACCCAAACCCAACAATCTTAGCACCACAACTCCTCTAGTTATCAACCGTGTCTCAACCCGATTGGCCTCGCTACTAAGGGTAATCCCTGCAAGCGCAACGAAGAACACAAGTAAGAACTCGAAAGAACGCAGCTCAATTGAAGTGACTCTACAGATGAATGATTAATCTCACGAGTTGGGGTCTCACAAACTGACACAACGGAAAAACTGTTCTTGATAGAATAATCTAAGAAAAATCCAAACCCTAACAAGGGTGTGCCGGCTGCTAATAAACTCCCTAGGGTCGTGCAAGACCCCCTGGATGCGCCCATAATGGGCTCCAACACGATACAAGGCCCAAAAACCGAAAGACGGTGTCGCAGCGCCGGGACAGAAACAGGACGTCAACTTCCTCGAACGATTTTTGTTGACTCCGGATGCAAACCAGTTCCATTGGAAGCCTCTTGAAATTATCTTTCCAGCCATATAAAGAATGTCCAAATCCGACTCCATATGCGACCTGAGCATCCATTTTAAACTAACATGAAGTCGACTTGGACTGGGCCTCCAACTTGTTGTGCACGCCCTTGCTGGTCCTCCATGCTCCCAAGGCATCCTCTAATCCCTTCTTGATCTTGTATACTGTTCCTAATCATAATAATATCATTAGGTAGTGATTTGTTCTAAAAATGGGTAAATGGTGTACATAACAACGAGCTCACCAATAGATTTAATTGTCGAGCTCAAGCTCTAGTAATTGTTCCTCGCATAGCAATTTAATAAATCTTGGGCATATCCATAGGAGTGATCATCCTGCCCTCCTTGGAACAAACCGTCCTCGGTTTTACTGTTGTTGTAGAGGTTTGTGGACGCAACAACCAACAATGCTCCCCTTCTTGGATTTTAACTTGTTGTTTTAAAACAAAACTAGAGGAACTAGAGATGCCAAGATTATTGCTGTTGCAGCCCTCTACATGATCACATTCTTGCACAACCAAAGGAGATTTCAGATTTGAGCATATATAGACACGATGTACCATATACTCTCCTTTACAATTATATCGCCCAATAAAATGATATATACATCTGTGCAAGAAGGGGAAATTCAGCGCATATAAATGATATCTACCATGGCAATTCAGTGCATATAAATTTCTCCTTCAAACTACTTAGAGTACAAAGATTGTCGAATTCTATATAATCCAAAGTATTTAAAGAAGACAACAATTTGAGCTCATCAGTTACAGATGCAATGGGAAGCAAAGTTATATTTTCAACACAACTATTTCACTCCAAAGTAATGATATCAGTTGCAGGGACTAGTTGTGACATATGAGCAATAGTATCGTTGTCACACAACTCTTCTTTATCACAAGAAACATCATGCACCTCGGCTTGTGACAAAGGTAGAGTAAAAAAAGGATTCTCACCTTGGAGTGTTTCACAAATGTTATTACCTATGATCACAATCTCAGTGGAAGGAAGTGGAAGTGTTGGTTCTGAAATTTCACCAAAAATTGTGTGTACATCTTCCTCCTCATTTATCTCATGTTGCTTGTAATCTCCAAAGTCCTGCAAAATATTGGGCATAGATGGAGGTACAACAAGTCACTGCTCCTCTATTTGTTTCTCTTCATCTTCGCAAATAGGTGCATGAAATTTTGATAAATTATCATCACCTAAAAGTTGTTTCTCAGCCATACAAGCAAGTTCAAATAATTGTGAAAAAGAAGTGTAATACTGATCAATAAGAACATTCTGAATTTCAGGTTGAAGCCCATGCAAAAATCTATTCTCAGTTGCTTCTACACATTCATCTATTTCACATTGTAACATTAAAGCTTGTATTTGTTTTCATAATATGACTTCACTGATTTACTACCTTGTTAGAAAAATTGAAGTTTTTCACACAAAATAGAGTGGTACATGGGCACATAGTCATATCTTAAAAGTTGTTTCAACATCATCCATGTTTTAGGTGTCCTATAATTTTCACAACGAAACCGCCATCATATTAAAGCATATCTTGTGAAAGCACTAGTGACGGTTCTAATTCGTTCATGTTCAGAAACAAAGCAATTCCTTCTCTACCTCAAGCTTGCTGCTTGAGCTGGGCTTCATCTTTATCACTTGGTTCTAGTCCTCTAATAACTCAAGAGCAACTTCATCTTGGCTTCCTCAGCTTGCTGCTTGAGCTAGGCTTCAAAATCTTGGCGATGCACTTCAGGTATTTCATATACTTGATGTCCACAATGTTCTTGGGAACAACCATGGAAGCATCTTCACCGGCCATGTTAACCGATGTAGACTTGTTCTTCCCTAGCGAAGTCGCCAAAATATGTTGACGCAAATCTGGTCAACACACAAGTGTGCTAGCACGTGCAGATCGCAATTGATTTTCACCAGCGAAGCCTCACGTGGACCGGTCAGACCGGTTGGAGCAGAGACGCCGCAAAAACCTAGAACCGCGAGCTTGGGAGGGACACCATTAGAGCTTGCAGATCTAGGGCTTTTCTGAGGTTGGCATGCCACTCAGAACGCCTTCGAATGCCGTAGAGACGCAATAAAAGCAGATGGGGTTGGAAAAACTAGGGTTTGGAGATAAAAAAAAGTGGGGTAAATGTGTTAATTCGATTGGGGATGTCCTCAATCGCCCGTGGCACTATATATATATATATATATATATATATATATATATATATATATATATATATATATATATATATATATATATATATATATATATATATATATGATGGGGAGGTCTGTACCCAATAGGAGTTGAAACCCATACATATTCTGTGTCAAAATACATCTCCTAACTTGGATTGGACTGTTTGAACCGGTCTGACAGGTCCTCCAACCGGTATGACTACCCTGAACTAGTCTGACCGGTTAGACCGAGGTGCAAGTCTTTCTGGAGGCATAACTTTCTTATCCGGACTTCAAATTAGATGCTCTATATATGCATTTAGATCGTCTTGACGAGATCTACGCAATGGTGCAGTCCAATTTGTAATTTGACAATATTTTCCAGATCTTTCTGACTAGTTTATACGACCGGTCTAACCAGTTTGCTCAGATTGCCCAGCAAACTTGACTTGTGCCAATTTTGGGTGTCAATACTTTGATTAGGTTATCAAGTGTTAGTCTAAACTTTAGTTTTCATGTTCTGCGCTCTTCTTACCCTAGCTTTCAAGCCATCGTGTGGTTCCTAGCTAGATAGGCCACACTATATATACCTACTTGCGCCGCTTTCCTTCTTGGAGACATCACCAATACGCTACCCTACCTATGGGTACGTATTAATGCCGGGTGCTATGGAAACCGTTTGAGGGAATCTTCATTCGGCATTACGCTGGCGTCAAAATTGATAACATTTTTTGGTGTCATTCTGTCCTTGGAGGCATGTTGATATCTTCTCACACCCATACAGTAGACGGAGGTTTATGTGAAAAGACTTAGCAAGCACCAGATGATCCAAACATCAAGTTTCTAAGCCTACAATGTGATGGATTGGTGCTGCATAAAGATTTTATAAGGTTGAAGTTCAATGAAGAAGAAGATTGGAGTTTAGACTTCTAGCTTTTTTTGTTTTATAGCTTTTTCTCTTTTTTCGAACATCTGACTTAAGGTTTAAAGTTTAAAATCTCGTGTAACTTTTAGCTGTATATATCACTCGTGGATATAGCGGCGGGTTTAGCCCTTTATTAAAAAAATATAGATGTACTTGCACAAACTGAAAGATCGAGAGGGCAAATGTAGTGAGTCAGTGTGACGGTTTGGATCTAGCAGTCTGTCTCGCTGACCATATACATGATGTGGAAACTAATGAGTGCGAACAAGAAAAAATGCGTGCACGCTCGAGCACTGGCCCAGGCCCTGTCTTAATTCTCCGTACGCGGTGTGCATAGGGTAGTGAATTGATGGTACCAAAATGTACCTGTAGCTAGTCTCTTGCTATCCTTGGACTTTGCTAAAAAATTACGAGTATGAATGTCCCTTTCTCCTCGACTGATACTGCCAGAAAACGGCTTATTTGTTCCTGTATGTTAATACCGGTCGCACTTTGGTCCGGTACTGACAGATCAATTTAGTATCAAGCGGGAGCACAGTGCCCTTGGGAGTCGGTTAGTACCGGCTAGAACTCCAGCCGGCACTAAAAAGTGCCACCGACACGAGTGGCGCAACGGCTAGCGAGAATTTTGTACCGGCTGGAGCCACGAGCCGATACTAAATGGCGCCGGGTTCATTTAGTACCGGCCGGAGTCTCCAGCCAGTACAAAACATAGATCTTTAGTACCGGCTGTAACCACCAGCCGGTACTAATTCACTCACTATAAATCAGGTCGCCTTCTACCTCCCCGAGCCCGAGCCAACCATTTGACATAGCTCGGGCTTTCTTCCCATGGCGAGTTAGAGGGGAGGTGCTCCCCCATTTTCTCAAGTTTTGTGGAGATTTCACTCATCCAAGTGTACCAAAGGTTTGCAACTTCATCCTCTTTTGTTTGATGGTATTCATTATTTGTTTCTTGCTCTATAGTTAGAGAAATTTGTGATTTTTAAAAATAGTAAGAATGAGCACGATTTCTTTGATTTATGTATGGATTTAAGATGTATAGAACCCATTACTTGAATTTGGAAAAGGTCTATTGGATAGTTTGAATGTGGATAATTTATAGTGATTTTTTTTCAATTTTTTTCCAGTGGCATGGTTAATTAGTTTGGTATTTGTTATGTATTTAGTTGTACATTGTACGTTTCCTCAAAAAAAAAAAAGAAAGGAGTTGCATATTTTTTATCTTGGAATGAACCTTACGTGTTCAGCTGACCGCGCCTCTTAGCAGCCGGCAAATTCCTTATATGTCAGCTCATACAAACTTGGCATGAGCTATAAAAAAGAGAGATTTTTTCTTCACACATGTACAATCTTTGCTGTAACTATGTTCTACTTCCAAAAATCTGGAATTCTTCTTGTGCTATCAGCAAAAAATTGAAATTCCAGCGAAGTACTCCCTTATAAATGATGGCTAAAATTGGACAACAATCGGAGATTGGACGACAAGGGCTAAAATCCACTAAGCGATGTGAGCGTATCAAAATTCAAAAGCTCAAAGCAGAAAGAGTCTGCCCACCAGATATTCAGGTGTTTTACTGGCAACTAACACTCGGTTGTTTCCAGTCGACAGAACACATAAAAATTGACACAAGGAAATTCGGGTGTTACATATGCATCCAACACCCGATTTTGTATCCATCAGATTTAGATGAAATATTCTGACATTAGTAAACAGCATAAACCGACAAAAAAAGATGTGCATATGGACAGCTTTAATCAGTCAAACAAAAGCGAAAAGTATCAGATGCACACAAAAACTGCAGATTTCAAATTTACACAGTACAGATTCAACACAAATATATGTGCACAGACTACAAATTTTATAGGTGACATATTAAACTTCATGAACATTACAGAATATAGATGTGCATATATGCAAATAACAGAAGTGATCTTTTTTTTGACTCTGACGCTCATATTAAGTCATCGAATAAGAATTACAAACGCCATCTGGCGGATCAAAAAGCCAAATATGCTGGCCGATTGAGCTGAAAAGAGAGCTCCTCACCAGCACGTGGGCGTCGGGGTTTGCTTCTCTTCTTTCATGAACAAACTCATCTCCTGGAAAGCCGGTACATCTTCTTTGATCTCCTTGATGATCTGGCTGTATGGTTCCAGCGTGGTTTGTGCAATACTTATCATTGCATTTGTGCAGTCACTCGCCAACCTGACCCAGTGCAGCACTTAAGCCATTTGCAAGTGCTAGTCCTTGTCTAAATGCCAGGCCCAAAGTCTTTGTTGCCTGGTGGTCAATGGGATGGAACTGATTACCTCTGCACCCATCGGATAGAAAAAAAGGCTTGTAGCTTCTGTTGATCCCATGATAGAGTGGGTCAATCAACTCGTGAACCCACTGTAGTGCATTTGGGCACGAGGTGCTGAACGGAACGGCCGGAGCTGGTTGTCTTGTGGTAACCAGTTCATACTCCATATGTTTGTTGCCTCACCGCTCCCAATCCTGCGGATGATCCCTTGCATTAGCAGATCATTCCCTTCTATGATTGCAGGCCATACATGTGATGGTCCTGTGCCCAGTTCTGCTTCCAGGAAATCCACGCACGGGTCCTACACAGCTTTGAATATCCTCACGCTCAGGGAGGTGGTCCCGTTCAGAATCCTGCTTGCCGGGCTAGCAAGGCTTGGTTGAACAGCTCGATATCTCAGAACCCGAGCCCTCACAATGCCACTGCTCGGGCTTGATCATCTCCTCCCAAGCAACCCCCCACCAGAAGCCTCTGATAGTCGCGCCGATATGCTCACATAATCCTCTCGTCAACTTGAAACATGACATAGAGTATTGCTTGCGTGACTGCCTTGATCAGTAGGCAGTTCTCCATCCCTGGCTTGCTGTGCCACATCATTATCAGCTGAATGGAAACTTTCTCAAGGGCCCATACAGTCAGCATCACACAGCTGGAATAAACCATTGTTAACACGTAGCGATCACAAGACGATCCTGAGATCCCTCCTGGATTTATGCCGAGTAGCCTTGTAGTAGGGTATCATCTGTAAAAAAAAGGAGGAAATATGAATTTGTGGGATAAAAAGATGTGCTAATGATACCAAAAAAAAAAAGACAGGCATTGACTTTCAGTGTACAAACACAAAAAGACAGAAATTGATACATGGTCATAAAAAGTAGACACTACTTTGTTTCACATTATGCCCAGACCAACCACATGATCTGTAGATCTGATTAGTAAAAAGTAGTTGTAAATGAAAGAATGACAGTTTCATTAGCGTATTAGGCTATGTAGGCTACCATGTAGAAATACAGAACTCTAAAAATAATGGCAGTACTGTGATCCCGACCAAATTGAACATATTTGCTAAATGACAGCGATCTTAGATGCAGATTTTGCAAATTTGAACTGTCTAATCAATGATTAGCAACTGTAAATTCTGCTATTGTATAGGAAAACAGAACTCTAGAAAGAATGGCGGTCTGTGATCCCAGGCAAATTAACATTAGCTAAATGACAGCCATCATACATGCATATTAAAATTAATTATTAGCAACTATAATTAAGGATAAAGAATCACTAGTATCAGAATGATTAGTAATAACATAACATGTAACTGAGATTGGACCATGCAAAAGGATGCCTAGTATCAGAACTCTAGTATCAGGATATGAATGGCCTACTGCAAAGAGAGGAAGCAGATATGCATTCAATGAGTAGCCTACTGCAAATTATGATGTAATAACGTAATGGAAGATGAGTGGTGCAGTAAATGGTGAGGTGAGTGAAAAAAATTACATGTAATAGCACTAAGCTACCTAAAAAAAGATATTGAGATAATTATCTACAGCTGATTATGCAGGCATAAACATATACCCTGTGGAGGCATGAATGAAAATGATACCGAATGGCTAAAGAATTGCAGATTCAAGGTTGGAAAAGAGGAAACAAGATATAAAGATATAGTTTGCATTCGGCAAGGGGCAGATATCAGAAACTTAGCTTTTCATGGTTGACGATGCATCTGAACAGGGGAAGTAACTCGCAGCTTGATCTCATCAGGGACAGGGAGACATGAAATTGATAAAAAAAACTGCTTAGTAAAGTGATTTGAGCAAAAAGGTAATATTGTGAAACAAACGAACTATTAATAACTTGTGTAAGTAAATAAAGACAGATGCACAGAGCACCATGAACTCTTGAGCAAGCGCAGACCTAGCTGAACACTAACTATGCACGAATGAATATGTGTAGGAAAAGTAAGCAGATAGCTGACCTTAATGAAGATTGACGAAGACGCGATGGAGTCCGGACGGCCGGCAATCAGGCCGCCCAGACAAAGAAAGGGCACACCGGCCCCAAAGATGGTGTCCAATTGCCACAGATGAAGAAGTGATGCCCTTGCATTGGCCCTGGCGTGGCCATCACCCCTCTTCGGATAGCCATGCCGCAGTAGCAGTAGCAGTCTGCAGCAACAGCGCCACTGAAGCACGAGCTTAAGCTACGATTCACTGGAGGCTGTTGCGGCTGAAGTATTTGCTGCGGCTGCGGCTGCGGCTCTGGATGAGGCGGTGGCGCCAGAGAGCCGGTGATACAGATGGTCGCCCCTCGCTGCATCAGCTCTGCGAGGAGGCACGCCGTGTTGCGGGCATCGTCGAGCCCGCAGTGTAGGCGGCCGTTCCACTGCAGACCCGCCTCTGCGACTGCCTCCTGAAGGTTGCGCCGCCCAGCGCCAAACACTGCTTCGAAGGGGATCCTGAGGTTGACCCACTGGTTGAAGTAGGACGGCTTGGTGAGGCACTTGAAGCTGCATTCAAACTCAAGCATTGTGCGGCAGTCCCAATCGCCCCAAGTGACGACGGCGAGGCTGTTCTTGGCGGCGCCCGCCTCCTTCAGCCACGCGTCGTGCATCGCCAGCGCCTGCTCAAGATCCACGCCGCCGTCGACCTGGTCTTGCCGGATTCCCGTCAGCTCAGAGCAGAATTCGGTGAGGCGCGGGTGGTGCCGAGGCCTCACGTATGTGCGGAACGATGAGACGAGGCCTCCGGTGGCGGCGTCGACGAGGACCGCAGGAAACTCGATAATTTCCTGCGGGTAGATTCTTGAATCTCGCTCGCAGGTGGCCTCGAAGTCGATGACTACGAAGTAATCGAACTCCATGGCGCCGCGCGCCGCCGGACCTGTCGGCCGAGACGCTGTAGCGGATGAGTGGTGGTGCTTTCCTTGCGCCGCAGTGGTTGGGGGAGCAAGGCTCTGCCGCTGAGCCTTGTCGCCGCGCGCCGCCGGATTTGCTGGGCGGAACGCAGCTTCGGTGGAGGGGAGGCAGTGCGTCCCTTGCGCTGCAGTAGTTGAGCGAGGCAGGTTGTGCTGCTGCTGCAACGCCATGGCTCCGCGCGCCGCCGGATCTGCAGATCGGAAAGCTGCGGCGGCGGAGGGGCGGAGCATTGCTTGCGACGAAATTGCTGTGGTTGCGAGACGAAATTGCTGTGGTTGGTTCGCGTGAGATTTGTTTTGGCGTGAGATTTGATCGGAGCCAGCCGCGGTAGGGTTTTAGATGTAGCGGCGGAGGGGGAAGGTCGGCGGCGGAAGGATGTCGGTGGCGTACGGACGACGCAGTGGATTTTGTCTCCGACCAGAATTCAGATGGAAACAACGGGTAAGGCGGGCCCACCGGTCGTGACAGCTTGGCTCGGTTGACTAGATGAGTAACCCACGCTACCTAGTCCCTGTTTGGTTACGTAATGAAAAAAGTTCATCAAAATATTTCTATATATTTGGTAAAATATTTTCATATATTTAGTAAAACTAACTCATGGGCCCGCCTATGGCTCCATCACCTGGGCTCAAATTCCACACTATTCCAACCAAACACATGGATTGCATCATCGAAAAAAATTTCCCCTCACCAAACCAAACAAGGCCCTAAGGAAATTTTTTTCCTAAAATAATACTCCGTATATTTTTGGGGGAATATCGAGAAAATAAGTGCTCTGATCCTGAAATTGCTAATCCAGGCAACCTATCTACGAATACGAATATATTTGGTTCGGGAAGAGCTCATAAAAATTGTAAACTTAATAGTAAAATAATCTACTATCATTAAAAGATTTATCAGATAAACGAAAATAGAGGATCTTAAGTACTATTCAAAATTCGGAAAAATTGCGTAGAGGGACTCTTAAACAACTCGAAAAAGCTCGAATTCGATTACACAAAGTTGAACTAGAAGCAAATGGAATACATAATACTCGACCAACCGTCCTACAAGAAAGACGAATATTAATTCGAATATTATTTCTCAGATATCTGGGTATTGTTCTAAATATCCGATCGGATATCGGATTCGGCTACAATATAACCAATATCTGGCGCATATCAAATATCCGGTCGGATAATCCGGATATTCAATTTGGAAGCTATTCTATAGATGTATTATTCCAAATATATACATTAATAAAATCTGATTTAACCTTTAAAAATTTATTACTAAATCATTTCAAATTAGAGAAATATAAAATTATTACCAAAGTTTTTCTAAAAATATAATCTATCTATTTGTACTATATTGGAGATGAATCTTATTTATTTCTAGTTCGAGAATTAAACATGAACTCTGGTAATAATTCAACAATAAAGAATTAATATGGTATTATAGTTCGAACTCTAGCAATAATTTGACTGCTTCAACATATGCATATAATAATTTAGAATGTCAATATCGTGTAATTGAGTGCTCAAAAGGGTATGCGATCTTTTGTTAATTTGGTTAGTCAAGCAAGCATGATTTTAGTTTGAATCTGGCCTCCTTGAACAGATGAATTTATTCGTGTGCTTGTGAAGTATCATCAATGTGATAAATTATAATATTGTGAATTAGCGTCTCCAATCTAAGCTATATTGCGAGTTAGAATGTCATGTAGTCGAATCTCTCTCATCTACGTAGTAAGTTAGAAATGTCATGCAATTTTTTGTTTATTTGTTTTGCTAAGCATAATCTAGTTAAAATTTGGACTAGTTGGGTGTTCCGATGTTACAACACATGTGATATGAGTAAACATTGCCTTTACTCCATATTCGAAGAATATCTGTATCTGATATTAACCACATCTGGTTCGCATCTTATTCGATACATGTTGTTAGGGCCCAGGCCCAGCCGGCCCATGCGCCCGAGCCGACGCCGATGATCACGTATCAACGTCGCCGTCGCACTAGTGGCTAGGATTCGCTCCTTTAGATATTTTAATTGTTTCCATAATTAGTTTGATTTGTAAAAGGATATAAGTAGCCTAAACAATTTGGAGAGAAGCAAGCAAGGCAATAATCTTGACCTTGCCTCACAGGGCAGCCCCATCGTCGCCTCCCTCTGTTCCTCACGCACGCCACCGCCTCCTCCGTTGCCGCTGCTCGCAGTCACGGCGCCCACTCGCCGGCGGCTGTGCAAACCTCCTCCTCCCTCCTCGCATCCCTACGCTCTACGCAGTCGTGGTAGGATCATCGATCTTATCAACCTGGTATCAGCTATGCCAGGCAAAGAGAAGGCTCCATCACCACCACCGCCGCCAACCACTTGGGGGGCATCCCCGCACCCAGAAGTTCTAGGAATTTTTCAGCCTTACGGGAGCACGATTTTGGGTTTTTGCCTAAAATGCGTGTGATAGGCTGAGATAACATGTCTGAGCTAAAAAACTGGCCTATTTTTGAGCCGGGTCACGCAGGGTGTCGTAAACTCAGCCCTCCCACCACCTCCGAAGACCGATTTCTCCCGTTCTTGAGCCGTTTTCTCCGCGGCGAACCTAATTCTGTGTTTTGGGGCCGTTTTGGCCCGTTTCCACTTTTTGGCCCCGGTCTCGTACCGGACGCTTGTGTTAGGCTAAGATAATATGTCCGGCTAAAAAACTGGCCTATTTTTTAACCGGGTCACGTAGGGTGTAGTAAACTCAGCCCTCCCAGCACCTCCGAAGGCCGATTTCTCCCATTCTTGAGCCGTTTTCTCCGCGGCAAACCTGATTCCATGTTTTAGAGCAGTTTTGCCCCCATTCCACTTTTTGGCTCCGGTGTCATACTGAATGCATGTGATAGGCTGAGATAACATGTCTGGGCTCAAAAACTGGCCTGTTTTTAATTCGGGTCACGGAGGGTATCACAAACTCAGCCCTCCCATCACCTCAGAAGGCTGATTTCTCCCGTTCTTTAGCCGTTTTCTCCACAGCAATCCATGTTTTAGTTTGTTTTGGCCCATTTCCACTTTTTGGGCCCGGTGTCGTACCGAACGACCGTTCGGCTTATGTTTTCGGCTATTATAACATGATTAATTTCCATAGAATCCGTCTATCTCAGTTCGATCCCACTTTATTATAACACCCCGGTGTTAATTTTGGTGCTAATCCTGTGATTAATCGATAATCCTGGCTTAGTAATGTCTTTAGCTTGATCATGATCGTCGATAGTACTTAACTTTAGCCGAACGGTGAGCACGTTTTTCTCCGTAATCCAAACTCCGAATCAAATTTCGCCCAATATCAAAGTGGTAGAACTAATCTTCTTCTACAACTTCTATTTTGGCCAAATTCCAAGTTTCAATGGAAAATTTTGAGTTTTTGGCAGTTAAAAGTGGAATATGGAATTATTGATCGTGTCTGGCCGGGACCGGTTAGACCGGTATGGGGCGCCGGTTAGACCGGTCATCTCCCTTGTTCTTCTTAAGTGGCGGCGACAGTGCCGGCGCCGCCACGTGTCGCCCCTCCGGTGAGTCACAGCGCCGCTTAAGCCTCTGCAGCCGTTCCAGTAGCCAATCCCGTTTTGCCTTCGTCGTACCCTTACTCGCGCCGCGAGCGGAGCAAGCAAACCCTAGCGCCGCCGCTTGCCGTGCCGACCATTCCGTCGCCATCTCGCCACCATTCTTCGAGCCCGAACCCTCCTCGAGCCGCTCCACCTTACCCCGCACCTCCACAGTCCCGCCCCGACCTTGATTGGGTCGTTACCCGGCCGGAATCAAAGCCGCCGCCGCCGACCACCCGAAACGCGACCGCCGGAGCTCCGCCCTCTCGTCGACGCCCATTCTCCGCCCCTCCTCGAACTGATTCTATGTAGTGGTGTGATTCCCCTTGCCCTACTCGACCTCCCCGACCCTTTTCCTCTTTGGTTTGTGCGCCACTGCCTCCAGGAACGCCTCTCGCCGCCGTGCGCCGCCGCCTGCTCGTCATCCGCCGCCCTGGAGTGAGCTCCTGTGCTGCTACCGCGCGCACGGGCGCCGCCTTCCTCTGTGGATCGCGTTCTTGCCCTCCCTTGCCGCCGCCGTGCCCCTCACTGGTGGGAACGCTGCCGTCGGGCCGCCGCGCTGAGCAGAGCTCTACTCTGCAGTCGGCGCCGCCTGGGAGTGGTCTAATCGCTAGGCAAGACTGGTTGGACCGGTATAGTCCGGTCTGACCGGTGTAGTCGACCGGTCCACTGTTTAATCATGTGTGCTGAAACTCCCACAATTCATAGAAATTCATAGAAAATCCTAAAAAGGCAAAACCAGTTCCTATAGTTCCAGAATTTCATGCTCTATCTGTTAGAATCATGAGATGGGTAGTTCACACTCTTTTGCTAGGTGGTTTTGCCTATGCTTGTTTGATAGTCGCTAGGGTTTAGAACATTTCTTATCCATTCCAGAGTTAAGCCTGATCTGATTAATTGTACCCTCTCGTCTTCTTTGATGGAGACACTGTAGGCTAAAAGACATTTGAACCAGGAATCCATCTCAGCACTGAACCATCCCTTTGAACCATAGTTAGGGCTGTTGTTATCCGTTTTATCCATGCATTCTTGTATGTTTACTGCATTGCCTTGCATCATTTCATGAGTCTCATGCATGGCATATTTTATTCGTATAGACGCTGAAACCGAAGTCGCCTACGAGCTGATTGACGAGCCGGTCCAGGAGCCTTCCGCAGGAGAACCACAGCCAGGAGAAGTCGTTGATCAAGCTCCCGAAGAAGTCACTAACCCTGCTGACTTGCAAGGCAAGCCCCGGAGCATAACCCTTACTTTAAATTTACAAAGTGTTATTAAAGTATGTACTTGTGCATTAAGTTTCTAGGAGTTGTATGGAACCCTAGATGCATAATCCTTAGATTACTCCAGTGTCTCTACTAGTATGTGCAGGACGATAGCACTGCTATGCGTAAAGAAGATTCGGTAGAAGACGGGTGATTTCCTGTCACCCATGAGATATAGGGTTGTTATTTCAGAGGGTTATGGGAAAAGAGTACTGTATGATTGAAAGTGGAGACCGGGTGGAGGAAAGTTGGACATGACTATGGAATAAAGGAAAAACCGAGACTCCACCTATGTCGATTGAGGACCGTACCGTTGTTGGCACTACTGATCGAGGATTGAACAGTACTAACCACATGCCAGGAGTAGGAGGTAGTCGAAACCGGTAAGCTAATTACCTAAATTGCGTCGAACTCTGATTCTTGACCTGCGGTGCTAGGTAGGGATGACGGATGGTGTAGTCGTCCACGTGATCACCGGGTGTTCACTGTGTGGGGCTCATCATCCGGGTGCTGGCGGGCTTGATTCAGGCTTCGGGGTAATCGTGGGAACGGTTGCTCGGTGTGACTCGACGGGGTCGCACTTGGCGTGTGAGTTGGGTCCACCTTGCAAGGTTAAATCGGATCGATTCGCCGTGACTCGCGGATATGAGAACCTTGATCTCTCTGTCACATCGTAGTAAAGAAGTGGAATGAGACTGGAATGGAAATGTTGAGTTTTATGTTACTAAAATATAATATGATCAACCATGTATGCTCTAGAGAAATAGGCGAACCTAGTCTATAGTTGTCAAATCAATTGGAGCTAAAATATTGAAAGTAAGGATTCAGTATTAGTAGCTTTTCCGCAAAACAACTCCAGAGCCAAAGAGCTTTGCATGTCTAGGTAATGGGCTAAGTATACCCATAGACGGGTAAGTCTTGCTGAGTATTAGAGTACTCAGGGTTTTGTTGTACCCCTTCTGAGCAGGCTGTGTTCCGAAAGACTTCGAGGAGATCTGCGCGTCTTGGATTGGTCAGCCTCTTTCTCCGGGTTGGACTGTCGAGTGGGTTCCGTCTTCTCCATGAAGTGCAGGCAGGTGAGCCTCACATCAGTGGGCAAGATGTGAAACTCATCTTTTGACATCGACGTTATCTACCGTATTGTATTTTCGAAGCTTGTTTCAAACTTGTTGTTATTTCCGCTGTGTTTGAACTCTGATATTTGAAATGTAACCCTGGATTGTAAAACTTTATTGTAAATTATTTCGGAAGCCTGTGTTAACCTCTGTTGTAAATTAATTTGAACTCTTTTTTTGCTCATAATCACCTGTGCTCGTCTTTTGGCGAGAGTTCCCGTGTAATCGATCCTAGTTACAGCAGATAGTTTGGGTGTACTAGTTGAGTGCAATAACTGAGGATTAAACTTAAATGGTGGATTAGTGCACTTGATCGGTATTATTTGGATTGTTCTGTGACATTTATTTCCCAAACACCTGTAGCACACATGTAGCACACATGTGACGAAAAGAGGCAGGATTGCTTCCGTAGGGGACGGAACACCAAACTACAAGACAAACTGGCCCTAACTACTTGTGCCAACTTTATAGAACTGGTTAATAAGGCCATTACTCAAGAAGATGCTACCTTAGCGCACAAGACCGACAAAAAGAGGAAGGCACCTGTTGGATCTTCCAACAGTGCACCCCAGAGGTACAAGCTAGTACAGACAGGAAGTCAGTGGGCTCCAAGTCGTCCTCCGCAGCAGGGCTGTTGGGTCGCTACGCCGCCACAGCAGCAGCCGTGGGTACCACGTCTCTCAGCGCCACAGTAAGGTCAGAGACCTCCAATGCAGCAAGTGACCCGCATTAATAACTATCTCTGTTTCAACTGTGGACTTCCTGGGCATTTGGCTTGTGATTGTCATCTATCACGTAAGCAGTTTAACTATAAGCTTCTCGCACCAGTTCCAACTGCCAGTACACAGGATCACAAGAAGAAAGTTGCACCTATCAAAACTGGTCGTGTGAACTACACTACACTGGAAGATGTTACTGACGGTACTCAAGTGATGACGGGTATGTTTTCCGTTAACCAGCGCCCTGTTGTTGTGTTATTTGATTCCGGAGCATCTTATACATTTATCAGCGAAACATGTGTAGCACGGCTCAACTTACAAGTAACATACATAAAAAGACCATATATTATTCATGCACTGGGTGCACAGTTAAATGCCAGACAATGTGTTTCGGGCGTATTCCTTGACCTAGGTGGAAAAAATTTCGAACCACTTTCATTATTCTTCCAAACCGAGGAATAGATATAATTCTCGGAATGAATTGGATGGAAGAACATCGTGTTACCCTTGATACTTCATCTCGCATTGTCCGAATGAATTCTTCCACACATGGTATTTTGGATATTCATCTCTCTAAGCATGAACTACCCATCAATGCAATCTATCACCTTAAAGGAAAAAGCTTAGCAGAAATTCCAGTGGTCAGTGAGTATCCTGATGTGTTCCCAGAAGAATTATCAGGTATGCCTCCCGATCGAAATGTGGAGTTCGTGATTGAACTACAGCCTGGTACAGCACCTATATCTCGATGACCATATAGAATGACTCCTAGTGAGTTGGCTGAATTGAAAATCCAGTTGCAAGAATTACTAGATAAGGGTTTCATCCGACCAAGTACATCACCGTGGGGTTGTCCAGCCTTGTTCGTGAAAAAGAAAGATCATGTGTTAAGATTGTGTGTAGACTATCGACCGTTGAATGCGGTCACCATTAAAAACAAGTATCCTCTCCCTCACATTGATCTCCTTTTTGATCAATTAGCCGGTGCTAAGTTCTTCTCGAAAATAGATCTTCGATCTGGTTATCATCAAATAAAAATTCGGCCATCAGATATACCAAAAACAGCATTTCCACTCGTTATGGTCTTTATGAGTACTTGGTTATGTCCTTTGGGTTAACCAATGCTCCATCTTATTTCATGTACCTCATGAATTCAGTATTCATACCAGAGTTGGATAAATTTGTTGTGGTATTCATTGATGATATCCTAATATACTCCAAGACGAAGGAAGAACATGCTCAGCATCTTCATATAGTACTTCAGCGTCTCAGGGAACATCAGCTATATGCTAAACTCAGCAAGTGCGAATTTTGGCTAAAGGAAGTTCCATTTCTAGGTCATGTTATCACGACTGAGGGTATCTCTGTTGATCCCAGTAAAGTACAGGATGTACTGAACTGGAAGGCTCCAACCTCAGTGGCTGAAATCCGAAGTTTCTTAGGTTTAGCGGGTTATTACCATCGATTCATACCAGAATTCTCTCGGATTGCTAAACCTATGACTGAACTTCTCAAGAAAGGTACCAAATTTCATTGGAGTGACCAATGTGAGCAAGCTTTCTGGAAGTTAAGAACTCTACTTACTTCAGCACCAATCCTAGCCCAACCAGATACAACAAAACCATTTGATGTCTATTGTGATGCTTCAGGCACCGAAATTGGTTGTGTTCTGATGCAAGAGAATCGAGTGATAGCATATGCTTCTCGATCACTCAAGCGTCACGAAGAGAACTATCCTACACATGATCTTGAAGATCTGGCGACATTATCTTATGGGTACAAGGTGTAACATCTATACAGATCATAAGAGTCTCAAGTATCTCTTCACTCAAGCTGATCTGAATATGCGTCAAAGACGATGGCTCGAGTTGATTAAGGATTATGAACTCGAAGTACACTACCACCCAGGAAAAGCAAATGTGGTTGCAGATGCATTAAGTTGCAAGGATCACTATCATTGCCTCTCTGCTACACCCATAAGTGAGTCTCTTTGCTTTGAAATGGAAAAATTGAACTTGAGCATTGTACCACATGGCACATTGGCCCATCTAGAATTCACTCCTACTCTTCGTGATCTAATCATTGAAGCACAAAAGAAAGATAAAGGAGTAAAAGAAATTCAGAGAAGATTATCAGAAGGAGATCTGCAAGTAAGTTGTTTCCACCAAGATAATCAGAATGTGTTATGGTTTAATAATCGAATAGTGGTACCTATGGATTTTGAGCTCCGAAAGCAAATTCTTGATGAAGCTCATACTTCCCGACTATCTATCCATCCTGGTAGCAATAAGATGTACCAAGACCTGAAACAACGATTTTGGTGGACTAGGATGAAAAGAGAGATTGCTAAGTATGTGTCTGAATGTGACATCTGTCGAAGGGTTAAAGTTAGTTATCTCAGACCGGCGGGAACTCTTCAGCCCTTGAGTATTCCTGAATGGAAATGGGAAGACATCAGTATGGATTTCATTATCGGTTTACCTCGAACTCAAAAGGGTTATGATTCTATTTGGGTTATTGTAGACCGCCTTACCAAATCAGCACATTTTCTTCCAGTTAAAACTATCTATCGGGCAAAGAAGTATGCCACATGGATCGCATATTGTGTTTGCATGGGGTGCTAAAGACCATCATATCCGATCGTGGGACCCAATTCGTTGCTCGCTTTTGGGAGCAATTACATGCTTGTTTGGGGACCCATCTTATTCGCAGCTCTGCATATCATCCTCAAACAGATGGCCAAATGGAGAGAGTAAATCAGATTATAGAGGATATGCTCCATGCCTGTGTCTTAGCTTACCCACAGAAATGGGATGAATGTTTGCCATTAGCGGAATTTTCTTATAATAATAGCTACCAAGAAAGCATCAGAATGGCACCATTCGAAGCATTATACGGTCGTCGATGTCGGACACCTCTGAATTGGTCAGAGGCAGGGGAAAGAACTATATTTGGACTCGATATGATTCAAGAAGCTGAAGAGCAAGTCCGTCTTATTCAAGAAAATTTGAAAATTGTGCAGTCTCGGCAGAAGAGTTAGCTGATAAAAGAAGTAGTCCACTTGCCTTTGAAGTCGGCGATCACGTCTATCTGAAAGTATCACCTTGGAAAGGCATGCAAAGATTTGGAGTAAAAGGAAAGCTAGCTCCCCACTACATTGGTCCATATCCAATCGTGGAGAGATGTGTTCATGTAGCTTACCGGTTGAATCTTCCAGCAAAATTTGCGGAAATTCATAACATCTTCCATGTATCACAACTGAAGAAATATCTGAGAATTCCAACTGAAGCTATTGATAGTGATACAATTCAGTTACAATCTGATCTCACTTATGTTGAGCGTCCAATCAAGATACTTGATCGCAAGGACTGTATTACTCATCGTACTACCATCAAATTTTATAAGGTTCAGTGGACTCATCATTCTGAAGAGAAAGCTACTTAGGAAAAAGAAGAATTTCTAAAGTCCAAGTATCCAGAGTTTCTACGCACGCATCAATGTATTTGCCCTTGAACTTTCCACCGTAATTCTATCGTCCTGAATCTCGGGACGAGATTCTTTTTAGGAGGGAAGGCTGTAACACCCCGGTGTTAATTTTGGTGCTAATCCTGTGATTAATCGCTAATCATGGCTTAGTAATGTCTTTAGCTTGATAATGATCGTCGATAGTACTCAACTCTAGCTGAACGGTGAGCACGTTTTTCTCCGTAATCCAAACTCCGAATCAAATTTCGCCCAATATCAAAGTGGTAGAACTAATCTTCTTCTACAACTTCTATTTTGGCTGAATTCCAAGTTTCAATGGAAAATTTTGAGTTTTGGGCAGTTAAAAGTGGAATATGGAATTATTGATCGTGTCTGGCCGGGACTGGTTAGACCGGTATGGGGCGCCGGTTAGACCGGTCATCTCTCCTGTTCTTCTTAAGCGGCGGCGACACTTCCGGCGCCACCACGCGTCGCCTCTCCGGTGAGTCCCAGCACCGCTTAAGCCCCTGCAGCCGTTCCAGTAGCCAATCCCGTTTTGCCTTCGTCGTACCCTTCCTCGCGCCGCGAGCGGAGCAAGCAAACCCTAGCGCCGCCGCTCGCCGTGCCGACCATTCCGTCGCCGTCTCGCCGCAATTCTTCGAGCCCGAGCCCTCCCCGAGCCGCTCCACCTTACCGCGCACCTCCACAGTCCCGCCCTGACCTCGATTGGGCCGTTACCCGGCCGGAATCGAAGCCGCCGCCGCCGACCACCCGAAACCTGACCGCCGGAGCTCCGCCCACTCATCGACGCCCATTCTCCGCCCCTCCTCGAACCGATTCTAGGTAGTGATGGGATTCCCCTTGCCCTACTTGACCTCCCCGACCCTTTTCCTCTTTGGTTTGTGCGCCACCACCGCCAGAAACGCCTCTCGCCGCCGTGCGCCGCCGCCTGCTCATCATCTGCCGCCCTGGAGCGAGCTCCTGTGCTGCTGCCACGCGCACGGGCGCCGCCTTCCTCTATGGATCGCGTTCTTGCCCTCCTTTGCCGCCGCCGTGCCCCTCTCCGGCGGGAACGCCGCCGTCGGGCCGCCGCGCTGAGCAGAGCTCTACTCTGCAGCTAGCGCTGCCTGGGAGCAGTCTAACCGCTAAGGAAGACTGGTTGGACCGGTATAGTCCAGTCTGACCGGTGTAGTCGACCGGTCCACTGTTTAATCATGTCTGCTGAAACTCCCACAATTCATAGAAATTCGTAGAAAAATCCTCAAAAGGCAAAACCAGTTCCTATAGTTCCAGAATTTCATGCTCTATCTGTTAGAGTCATGAGATGGGTAGTTCACACTCTTTTGCTAGGTGGTTTTGCCTATGCTTGTTTGATAGTCGCTAGGGTTTAGAACATTTCTTATCCATTCCAGAGTTAAGCCTGATCTGATTAATTGTACCCTCTCGTCTTCTTTGATGGAGACACTGCAGGCTAAAAGACATTTGAACCAGGAATCCATCTCAGCACTGAACCATCCCTTTGAACCATAGTTAGGGCTATTGTTATCCGTTTTATCCATGCATTCTTGTATGTTTACTGCATTGCCTTGCATCATTTCATGAGTCTCATGCATGGCATATTTTATTCGTATAGACGCTGAAACCGAAGTCGCCTACGAGCTGATTGACGAGCCGGTCCAGGAGCCTTCCGCAGGAGAACCACAGCCAGGAGAAGTCGTTGATCAAGCTCCTGAAGAAGTCACTAACCCTGCTGACTTGCAAGGCAAGCCCCGGAGCATAACCCTTACTTTAAATTTACAAAGTGTTATTAAAGTATGTACTTGTGCATTAAGTTTCTAGGAGTTGTATGGAACCCTAGATGCATAATCCTTAGATTACTCCAGTGTCTCTACTAGTATGTGCAGGACGATAGCACTGCTATGCGTAAAGAAGATTCGGTAGAAGACGGGTGATTTCCTGTCACCCGCGAGATATAGGGTTGTTATTTCAGAGGGTTATGGGAAAAGAGTACTGTATGATTGAAAGTGGAGACCGGGTGGAGGAAAGTTGGACATGACTATGGAATAAAGGAAAAACCGAGACTCCACCTGTGTCGATTGAGGACCGTACCGTTGTTGGCACTACTGATCGAGGATTGAACAGTACTAACCACATGCCGGGAGTAGGAGGTAGTCGAAACCGGTAAGCTAATTACCTAAATTGCGTTGAACTCTGATTCTCGACCTGCGGTGCTAGGTAGGGATGACGGATGGTGTAGTCGTTCTCGGGATCACTGGGTGTTCGCTGTGTGGGGCTCATCATCCGGGTGCTGGCGGGCTTGATTCAGGCTACGGTGTAATCGTGGGAACGATTGCTCGGTGTGACTCGACGGGGTCGCACTTGGCGTGTGAGTTAGGTCCACCTTGCAAGGTTAAATCGGATCGATTCACCATGACTCACGGATATGAGAACCTTGATCTCTCTATCACATCGTAGTAAAGAAGTGGAATGAGACTAGAATGGAAATGTTGAGTTGTATGTTACTAAAATATAATATGATCAATCATGTATGCTCTAGAGAAATAGGCGAACCTAGTCTGTAGCTGTCAAATCAATTGGAGCTAAAATATTGAAAGTAAGGATTCAGTATTAGTAGCTTTTCCTCAAAACAACTCTAGAGCCAAAGAGCTTTGCATGTCTAGGTAATGGGCTAAGTATACCCATAGACGGGTAAGTCTTGCTGAGTATTAGAGTACTCAGGGTTTTGGTTGTACCCCTTCTGAGCAGGCTGTGTTCCGAAAGACTTCGAGGAGATCTGCGCGTCTTGGATTGGTCAGCCTCTTCCTCCGGGTTGGACTGTCGAGTGGGTTCCGTCTTCTCCGTGAAGTGCAGGCAGGTGAGCCTCACATCTGTGGGCAAGATGTGAAGCTCGTCTTTTGTCATCGATGTTATCTACCGTATTGTATTTTCGAAGCTTGTTTCAAACTTGTTATTTCCGCTGTGTTTGAACTCTGATATTTGAAATGTAACCCTGGATTGTAAAACTTTATTGTAAATTATTTCGAAAGCCTGTGTTAACCTCTGTTGTAAATTAATTTGAACTCTATTTTTGCTCATAATCACCTGTGCTCGCCTTTTGGCGAGAGTTCCCGTGTAATCGATCCTGGTTACAGCAGACAGTTTGGGTGTACTGGTTGAGTGCAATAACTGAGGATTAAACTTAAATTGTGGATTAGTGCACTTGATCGGTATTATTTGGACTGTTCTGTGACATTTATTTCCCAAACACCTGTAGCACACATGTAGGAACATGTTGATGGTGCCTTGTACACCCTTTTCTAACCATGTTTGTATCAACAGTTTCCACTGGATCCTACTTGTGATCTAGATCGATCGGTCCCAAGTTACTGTGTTCGACTCGTTAAGGAAGCCAAAAGACAAATATCAAAATCTCATAAACAACATGCAAAGGACATGGTCTCGGTTCCTCAAAAAACACTTAGGAGTCACATCAACACCGAGTGATCTTGAATTCAAACTTGACAAGCCGGTACGAATATGAATCATGTCGCACATCTACTTTTATTTATTTAAACAATATGAATATTTCATAACCCATATATATATATATGTAACTACTATTCTACTCACAGTGTGTTGAATATTATTCAACACACCGGCGGCGGCGTCCACAACTCCGGTGAGGAGAAATTAAAACCCACCAAACAGCCAACCCAACCAACCATAATGTCACCTGTAGCCTCTAATTACTCCCTAGACATAATGAAAGCCCATATGGTGGTAAAAGCCTCCCATAAAACACAGCAATCACTTTTAATTCCATCCAAGGCTATATAAGTGGAGCGTAACCATAGGACAGTTGTCCCCATAATTATTGTATGATGCCACGTCCATAAAATTCTCAACTAATTACTGTAAAATAAAGGAAACAATTTACTCCCCAAGCCGATATATAACTGTTAGACCCCTTCTCTCTCTCTTTTAATCCTCTATTTTTCCCTCACGCTATTTTTACGGCCAAGACGCAGATTCTCTGCCTCGTCACTCAAGATGAGCAACCAATCTGCTCCAGGACCGGTGATGCCAGCAGCCAGCCTTGCCGCAGCCTACACTTCGTCGGCGATGGGCAGCTGCCTTCCCCGGGCATCCCTCTTCGGCGAGCACAAAGTTCGCCTGATTCGGTGGACAGCAGAAACTATATATGTGTCCCTTAGTGGTGAGTTCAACCGATCATTCATTCGATGAATTGATGATATTGTTCTTATTGTCGTTTGCGACTATTCAAACCTATATTGCAGCAATCTCCACATCTGGCTTCTCCAAGTGGCATAGCCCAGATCCGGTAGAGATGATCAGCACGATCCCCTAAAAATCTTGATCAATCGAGTCGTGGTCAAATGGATGCAGCAGCAATAGCCTGCGGCAGCGCCATGGAGGACCCTAGGTTGGTGGCGTTGCTGACGGGTTCCTCGTCGCAGACCTAGGCAACCGGGATAGAATTATAATTGGCATCTCATCCAGCAGGAGTCGCATTCTGCATTTTGAGGCCTGGACAGAGAAGTGATATTCTGGTAATCAGTGGAAAGAAAGTAACACAATTTGATTTTGTTGCATTCGAGATTGAATAGCAAGGTTACGAATTTGCATGCATGGTGCTCCTATTTTTTGGCATGATCTGAGATCAAATCCCAGTTGCCTTTTGGAGTATTTGATGGTGTTAATTGTACTATTATGTACTCTTTTAATTTGTTAATTTGTACTATCATGTACTCTTTTAATTTGTTAATATGATTTCTACATTTAGGTAGAAAGACCTACTCATGTTTCCTAAAGAAATTTATAAATTTCCATTCTGTGACAGTTGCAGTTTTATTACGGTGCTATCCCCTGCTAGACCATTCTTTTTGTTGTGCCATTCTTGCATCATCACCCAAGACAAGAATTATTATTCTTATGGTCTGATGATGTGAACAAGATCAATAACTGGATCTGAGATCCAATACTTTCTTTTTCTATGAACCATGTTATGCAATACTTTCTTTTTCTATGAACCATGTTATGCAGGACTACATGACTAATTCTTCGTTCATGGTTGGAGTATATTTTTTCAGTTCATGTGCTTGGAATATATGGGGTATAATTTGTAACTTGGTTAATGTGCCTGGAGTATATGGTACAAGTACTTGGAAGTTTGAGCATGTGCCAGGGACCCTTTTAACTTGATCTCATAATTAATTTTACTTCTTGAATTATGAAAAATTACTCCAAGTAATTACTTGTCAACGTATTTTTGTCTATTCCATGCTCGTGTACCATTCTGAGCTTAATTTCTCTTAGAAAATTACTTGTCTAGATGTTGGAAATTACTTCTAAATTAATATTATTTGAAATAACCAGAAATCAAAGTGGAGTGATTGGCTTAATCAAATGCATCAATCAAGTTCACGCCCTCTATAGTAACATAACTGTTGCTGTTGATTTCTCGCACGTCGTAAGAAAACTCCTAGCATTTTGTAAATGCTCCACTTTATCAGGTGGAAAATAATCATGGAGTAAAAATATTCTTGTCGTCAAATCAAAGTATCATTCAATTGAAAAATACTTCCCTTGTCAATTGAAAATTACTCCTGTTAGTTGTGTTGATCGAAATACTTTAGTCATTTGCAAAACACTTGTGTCCTTTGAAAAATACTTTTGTACTCAACTGAAAATACACATGAACGTTAGACAAAATAAAATAACTCCTAACATTTGGTAAAAGAATACTTCTCTGGTCAGTTGAAAATACTCCTGCATTAAAAGAAAATTCCCCATCTTGTCAGTTGAAATATAGACATGATATTTGAAGGACAAAAAATTCTCCTAACATTTGGAATATACTTTTCATGTCTGAAATAAAATACCCCTATTGTCAATTAAAATACTCTAAAATACTCATGTTATTTGCAAAAAATAGTTCTAAGAGGTATTCACTACTAGTAATCTCAAGAAGAAATACTCATTTTGACAGTGCACATGAAACAAATCCTACTTATTTTAATATTTCTGCACTCTTTTTTCCTGGCTTGACCATAGCCTAGTTTGTTCCAGTTAGCGAATACGTAGAGGACCTGGAAGAGCATTCTTCCCATGCATGCATATTACTCTCTCTCTCTCTCTCTCTCTCTCTCTCTCTCTCTCTCTCTCTCTCTCTCTCTCTCTCTCTCTCTCTCTCTCCCTCCAATGCATGCAAGTGTTAACTCCCTCTAAATTCTCTCATTCTATAAATAATAACATTGGTCAATGTTGCGAATTAGGAATTAAATGCATATCCTGCAATCACGTTTAAATTTTGCAAGGATGCAATCTCTCTCTCTCTCTCTCCAATATGCATGCAAGTGTTAACTCTAAATTCTCTCATTCTATAATTAATAACATTGGTCAACGTTGAGAATTAGGGATTAAATGCATATCCTGCGATCACGTTTCAATTTTGCATGGATGCAATCTCTCTCTCTCAAACATGCATGTACTCCAACGTCCAAGCATCTTGTGGTCACAACATGAAAATGAGCGACTTTTACTGTCCTAGTGCCCACTAGAGTTCCGGCTAAAACTGCGTCGGAGCTGCAGATACACCAGACCGTAGACCTCCAAATGTAGAACTGAAGAGCATTAAAATGAAAGCACAATTATGACGCTTTCTGATTTTTACTATGTATGCCGAAAAAGGGTAAAAACTTGAACACTAGCGCTCATCGAAGCTTTGATCAAAAGCGGCATCGTGAGTTGATCCAACTACCTCAGAAGCTGGTCTCGGCTGGAGCTCCGATCAAAATCGGTCAACATATGCTTGCCAATCACATGACTCGTGGTGGGAATCTTGTGGCTACAATCCACTATAATGGAAGAATCGAGTAATTGATAGTGGAGATCAGCGGACATTAAAACGGGTTCGTAATATCACTGGAAGAAGATTTTTACGGTGTGCGATGTAAAACTTTGACTTTTACGGTAGGGAAGGCTGGCTAGAGATCAGGCGAAGGCACCATCGCGTGCGCTGAATAGTTCGCAGCGAGCTAAATAGATCTGTCCTATATACTCCACCCAGATATGTACAAGGCATCAACACGGAATATACACTTGCATACACCAAAATTCCTTTTTCCCGGATCCACACAACTCAAACATAGCTTTTTACTTCCACATATTCCACTTTATACTCTATCTGCATATTTCTCGGAACTCTAGAGTTGCTCACGGGAACACCGCGCAACGATCCGTGCATGGCGCCCTTTTTGCTTGTCAATGAGTACTCTATTAACGTGCGAGATAGTCAAACTACATTAAAACATACCACACCCACATCAAACTAGGGCTCCAGAGCCAAGTATGCATTAAAAGCACACACATCATCGATTTTTATTTTCGCAGAGACCAGTTTATACTCACTATTCACATCTACTTAAAATTCGAAAGGTAATGAAATACTGATGGCGCCATATTAATTGATCAACCAATGCTCAGAAAACATGAAAAAAATGAAACTGTAATAAATAACATTGTCCCGCGTCAAACCCACGCCAATTTAAAAAGACCCACCATAATATACATTAAATGCATACTCAATACTGCATTTCACTCTCATCTAAACAAACCACCGTAAATACCTCTCGTCGGGGGGGGGGGGGGGGACGGCGCTTCGCCGGAGTGTTGAATAATATTCAACACCCGGGGTGCTAAATAGACGGGTCATATATATATATATATATATATATATATATATATATATATATATATATATATATATATATATATATATATATATATATATGAGTTAATTAGATCCATGCCATTACGATTGTCGTGTTTTTGAGATATACCATTACTATTTGCGATATTGGAAGCGTGCCATTACAATTTCACATTTTCTAAAAATATACCTTTACGTACTTTTTTTATATGTTTATAAATTAATTTGGACCAAAATGCCCTCGACTTCAACCTCTCGGATCTTATCTCATCCCTCCTCCATCCTCAGACTGCTAGAGTGCCCGTCGGGCCACAGCAGCCCCGCTGCTCGGTTCCTGGCTGGCCGCCGCGCATGCCTCGGCGGCTACCGTGCACGCCGTGACCTGCTGCACCACTCCTGCCCGCCCGTGCATGCCACCTCCTCTACGTGCGCCACTCCTGAGGAGGCGGAGCTTGCCTTGCGACACGGCGAGCGCGGTGAACGGCTGGCCGAAGACGGCGGAGACGTCGGCGAGGCGCGGCACCAGCCCATCTACAATTTTTATTTTGACTTATTCAAAGTTGGTATACAAATTTTGGAGAATCGAAGGGTGCAAATCTCGGGTTCAGATGGTTTAAACGTCAAATTCAGAAAACTACAGTTCTTTCCTTTGCCCCAGCTGTCTTTTCCGGCCAAATCCGCTGCCATCACTTCGTACTCATGACTCATCCAATTCCTTGTAGCCACACCACCACCAGCAAGCCACGAACCCATTTGAGCAGTTCCTAGCATCAGCCCTCCTCCACAGCAGCCTGCCCGCGGTCATCTTCTACCTTCGCACGCTGCCAGCCTGAACTGAAGGGGTCACCGGTGAGCAAGTTTGTTCTGGTGCCGTGGGTCAGGACTAGCGATAGCGAGTCCAGAGTTGTTTTAGGCGTGCGTGGGAGGTCTAGCTGCCGCTTGCGGGCCTGTTCCAGCCCCGGAGCGGCCGGAAAGCATGCGCCACCGCAAGTGCCAGCCGCAGCCCTGGACGCCGTCGCGGAGCTCCTTGCTCCGGCCGCCCAGGAGCCTGGCTTGGAGGTGAAGCGTGCTTAGGAGGGCATGGTGGTGCTGTAGGCGTTGAAGATTGGTGTGAAGAGGGGCTGGCAAGGTGGGTCGCCATGTACAGAACTTCGGTTGGCCGCCGGTGATGGTGTGCACGGGTTAGAAGGGAGGTCGAAGACAGGGGTAATTTGGTCAAGAAATGCTTATAAACACATTGAAGGGATATGTAATGGCATAGTTCGAACAAATGTGAAATTGTAGTGGCACGCTTCTAATATCGCGAATAGTAATGGTGTATCTCAGAAACGTGACAATTGTAATGGTATAGATTCAATTAACCATATATATACAGTGTTTAAGACAAAAGCAAGGAACCAACCTCTACGGATACTACGTATGCAAACATATGCATTATTTTTGTAGACTCACAAAGAGGATGACACAAGAAACAATCAATGTACGTATAACATTAATAATAATTTCTTAAATTTAATTCCATACAGGTACTAAATAAAAATATTATTATTTATTTATACTTGACAGATTTGGAATATAAAAGAAACCGAAAAGAATCCGGACAATTCAAGAATCACTCTTTGGATTCGTGTTGGATGAGGTAATAAATCCAAAAGGTGAATTTCATTCAGATCAAAGGATAAGCGTGGCTCGAGCTGATCCAAAGAAGCACCGCAACAGCGATGACGAAGACGATGACTAGTATTATTTAAGAATTTGTCAGAAAAAACCTTAACTTATGAGCATTCATATTTGTAAATATTTTTTTATAATTCTAAGTGCTCTACTATTAGAAGTAATTGTAATATTTAAAGTGTATATTAATATAATATATATAATTCTTTTTCTTTGCTCGATATAAATACAAATGCTAGATATGAATACGAATACAAGTATAGAAATGGCTCTGAATACGAATACTAATAAATTGAAACTAAAAGAAAAAGAAAAGAAACATAAAATGAACAAAAAACAAAAAAAAACTTAGTACCGGTTGGTGTCCCCAACCGGTACTAAGCTGCACCAGGCGCCCTCACGTGGTAAGCAGTTTAGTACCAATTGGTGTCACTGACCGGTACTAAACGCAGGCACGTTTAGTACCAATGGGGCGGTACTGGGCGGGAAACCGGTACTAACAGGGGGTTCCCACCCAGTACAAATGCCAGTTTTTCTAGCAGTGTGAACGCGCACTTGTACCAATTCTCTAAAGAAATATATTTACTACC
This sequence comes from Panicum virgatum, assembly GCF_016808335.1. Classification (NCBI taxonomy): domain Eukaryota; kingdom Viridiplantae; phylum Streptophyta; class Magnoliopsida; order Poales; family Poaceae; genus Panicum; species Panicum virgatum. Next base: position 29,170,185 of record NC_053144.1, on the reverse strand, counting down.
TTCATTTTTAAATGTATGGCAATAAATGAGTATTTTATTGCCTCCATTAGCTCATTATGATCTTCAGAAATCAAACTTTATAAATATAGAGTAATAGTTAGTCAAACTATATACACATTATTCTTGATGTGCGTAGCTATATCAATATATCCTAATTTCACAAAATATTTTCAATATGTCACCGATTGATATATTTTAAGATAAACTGATGGTCAAAGTAAACTAGTAATCTTTTTTATAATTTCTAATATAATGCCTCTTCTTAAGGGAAAACACAAGCAAGTATATATAAATACACAATTAATGAGGGTTTGTTTCACCTTTTATTAGAAAATGGAAATAGTTCCAACCTACATACTAATGTACGAACGTAATCAGACCTTATGAGCATCTCGGAGAGAGCCTTGAGATTGATAAAGTCATCGTAGATGCCCTGCTATTGACAGCACATCACCTACCATTTAAAGAAAGTGTCGATTGAATCCTAGAATAAGTCGAGATTCGAGAAAAATATGAGCACCTGTGCTTAGTTGAGGACTCGAACCCGAGTGTGGGTAGGTTCACTACTACAGAATAGGCCTTTGTTGCAGGCCATTTGTCCTGGTAGCCTTTGAGCCCGGGACAATAGATGGCTTTTGTCCCGGGTCCAATGGCTAGCCGGGCCAGCGGGGGACATGGGCCTTTTGTCCCGGTTGGTGTCTCCAACCGGGACAAAAGGACTTAGCCCCCTTATCCCCTTCCCTCTTCCCCTGCCCGAGCCATTCAGCTCACTTGTTTCTTGCTGTTCTCGGCTCGGGAGAGAGGAGTTCTTGCTCATTTCTTCACCACATTTGTGAAGATCTTTGATTCCCCGTCTATCCATCGGCGCTAAAGGTTTGGGGCTTGTTTTTCTCTTCTTCCTTGGCTTGTATAGCTCATTTCATGCTTTAGAAATAGAGAAAATGTGTAGCTAGCTCATTTCTTGGACATTTAGCTAGATTGCATATGTAGGTGTGATTTTCTTTTAAATTTAGATGAGTAAGTGGATAGTAGAAATTTTTAGAATGAGTGTAGACACTTCATGTGATGTACTTGTATACATGACCATATTGTGGATAGTTGATTTTTGTATTCATAAATGAATTAATGAAATGAGTATATTAGAATTTTTTGTATTATGAATGGATTATTTTGACACTCTAGTGATGTATTTATTCAGGCTCACATTGAAACCATCTAGAAGCTAAAAAAATCTTTATTTCGAAACAAGTATACGTCGTTAATCTCCATCCAACGGTGATGGCACTACCTTTCGAGAATACACGATGCGCTATAAGCACGTCACGAATCAGTTGGTCGCATCACCAGCACTTCCGATTGATAAGAAGACAGTATTTGACGCAGTCAGCATGGCCGTTGTTGTACTGAGAGCATATCAATGAGCATGCTGCCTGTGCCAAGTGCTGTACCTATTAATCGTAAATGTTGGTGCTGCGACTGGCCGATTGGTGACATCCTTGTACCGCACCGTGTCCCCCCGAAAGGCAGTGTCATCACCGCAGGGTTGAGGTTACTGACATATATATTTTCAGAAATAAAGGTTTATTTTTCTTCTAGAGGGTTTCTGGATATTGAAAAGAGTGTACTCCTGGAACTGAAGGGTGTCAAAGTAATTAGAAGTTATAGAGAATTCTTTCAATTAATTAGAGATTTCTTGAAGATTAATGATACATTTCGTCTTATTTATATGATTTCATTGTTATTTGCAAGAGTTATTAATCTGATCATTGTAATTGTAATAGTAAATAATTTTTGCATTGTAATGGTAAGAATTTATAATTTTGTGGAAAATAAAGATATTTTTCAGTAAAATATGGCTTCAGCAGCTGGAGAGAGTGGTGCCGGTGGGGGTGATCGTTGTCCTTCTGGAAAGAAGGGCACAACTCGAGTAGGTCGTCGGTTCAAAAAACCTAGTGCTTTTCATAGGGCAGCGCTCCGTTATTTGGAAAAAGAATATAGAGAATGCATGGCAAGGGGCGAGGAACCTCCGTTTGATCTTGAGGATTTATTGCGGTGTTACGGTTCGTCACCACCAAACTCGGAGGTTTCAGCTCCGCCATCTTCTTCTGTGCCAGTAAGAAATCCGTTAGAGCATTCTGCGTTCCAACGCAAGTACGGTTGAAAACCTATATGTTGTTGACCGAATTTTTAAGTTTCATGTATAGTACTCCTTTGTTAAGTTATGTAATGGATTAAGTACTCCTTTTAATTAATTAAGATGTATGATGGATATTGCATATCTTTTAATTATTCATGTTATGTTACATTTAGTTTAATTTAGGTTTGATATATTTTATTTATTCGATACGTGTAAAGAATTCAAATCAATTTATTTAAAATGCAGATGGACCGGCAATGGATGTACAATGCTGACCGACGTTCGAAAGAATTCATTGATGGCCTGCATTATTTTTTGTCTGTGGCTGAGGCAAACAAGCAGAATGGTTTTATGTGCTGCCCGTGTGTTCATTGCAACAATAACAAAGATTACTCATCTTCAAGAATCCTACACAGCCACATTTTCGCAAATGGTTTCATGGAGAAGTATGTTTGTTGGACGAAGCACGGAGAACAGGGGGTTACCATGGAAGACAATGAAGAAGAAGATTTTGACGACCACTTTTCCGGGAATGCTGGAATCGGTGCATTCGATGACAATATTCCCATGGAAGAGCCCGAAGTAGATGTAGCAGAAAATGATCCCAGCGACGATCTGGGGCAGGCATTGCACAATGTGCAGGCAGATTGTGAGAGTGAAACGAAGAGGTTGAAGTTCCAGAAGTTGTTAGAGGACCACCATAAGTTGTTGTACCCAGATTGTCAAAATGGATTGAAGAAACTTGGCACCACCTTGGAGTTGCTGCAATGGAAGGCAACAAATGGTGTATCCGACAAGGGATTTGGTGAATTACTCAAACTTATTAAAAAATACTTCCTAAGGACAATGAATTGCCTGCCACAACGTATGAAGCCAAACAACTTGTTTGCCCTTTAGGACTGGAAGTGCAAAAGATACATGCATGCCCCAACAACTGCATCCTCTACCGAGGCGAGTACAAGAATTTGGATGCATGTCCCGTATGCAGTGCATTGCGTTACAAGATTAGAAAAGATGATCCTGGAGATGTCGAGGGGGAGCCTTCCCGGAAGAGAGTTCCTGCGAAGGTCATGTGGTATTCGCCTATAATACCACGTTTGAAGCGTCTGTTTAGAAATAAAGATAATGCTAAGTTGATGCGATGGCACAAAGAGGAACACAAGGAAGACTCGATGTTGAGACACCCCGCTGATGGGTCGCAGAGGAGAAAAATAGATAGAACGTACCCTGAATTTGATTTGGATGCGAGAAACATAAGGTTCGGTTTGAGTACGGATGGCATGAATCCTTTTGGTGAGATGAGCAGTGGTCATAGCACTTGGCCTGTGACTCTTTGTCTGTACAATCTTCCACCATGGCTCTGCATGAAACGAAAGTTCATCATGATGCCAGTGCTTATCCCGGGTCCAAAGCAGCCCGGAAATGACATTGATGTGTACCTAAGACCATTGGTCGAAGAACTCTTATTGCTCTGGGGCGATGAAGGTGTACGGCTGTGGGATGAATACAAACAGGAAAACTTCAACCTACGAGCATTGCTGTTCGTAACGATCAATGACTGGCCCGCTCTTAGTAACTTGTCAGGATATTCGAACAAGAGATACAAAGCATGCACACACTGTTTAGATGATACCAATAATATATGGTTGACTCACTGTAAGAAGGTTGTATACATGGGTCATCGTCGATTTCTTCCCATCAGGCATGCGGTACGAAAGAAGGGCAAGCATTTCAAAGGCCAAGCGGACCACCGAACAAAACCGATGCACCGTAGTGGTAAAGTCGTCTTCAACATGGTAAAAGATCTAGAAGTTATTTTTGGAAAGGGATCTGGTAGCCAACCTGTTCAGAACGAAAACGGAATGGCGCCCATGTGGAAGAAGAAATCTATATTTTGGGAGCTACCATATTGGGAAGTCTTAGATGTTCGTCATGCAATTGATGTGATGCACCTCACGAAGAATTTTTGCGTCAACCTGATAGGATTCTTGGGAGTGTACGGAAAGTCAAAAGATACAGTAGAAGCACATCAAGAATTGCAACGTATGGAAAAACGAGATGCCTTACATCCACAACAGCGAGATAATGGACGACAATACTTAAGTCCTGCCAGCTATACTCTTAGCAATGAAGAGAAAGAAACCATGTTTGACTGCTTGAGCAGTATAAAGGTTCCATCTGGATACTCATTCAATATAAAAGGAATCTTAAATTTGGAAGAGAAGAAATTTACAAATCTCAAGTCCCATGACTGCCATGTGCTTATGACCGAACTTCTTCCGGTTGTGCTGCGGGGGATTCTGCCTGATAACGTCCGGTTAACCATCGTGAAGATATGTGCCTTCCTCAACGCAGTTTCTCAGAAGATAATTGACCCGGAGAATTTGATAAAGCTGCAAAACGATGTGGTGCAATGTCTTGTTGGCTTTGAGCTGATATTTCCACCATCTTTCTTCAACATCATGACACATCTTCTAGTGCACCTTGTCAAAGAGATTGATATCCTCGGACCAGTATTTCTACACAACATGTTCCCATTCGAAAGGTTCATGGGGGTACTCAAGAAATGTGTTCGTAATAGAGCTCGTCCAGAAGGAAGCATCGCCGGTGCCTACGGAACTAAGGAGGTCATTGACTTTTGTGTTGGCTTTATTGATGACCTTAAACCGATTGGAGTCCCTGAATCACGATATGAGGGGAGACTAACTGGAAAGGTTACATTAGGAAATAAATCTTATGTCTGAACAGATGATTTCTCATTCAAGAAAGCGCATTATATGGTTCTTCAACAATCATCCTTGGTTAACCCATATATCGAGGAACACAAGAAGATTCTGCTCTCTATTTTCCCGGAAATGTCTGAGGCATGGATTACACGTGAGCACATGAACACTTTCTGCAGCTGGTTGCGGAAGCATCTAATGCATAACATGGATATAAGTGAACAACTGTTCTTATTGGTTAGGGGACCATCTTGGAATATCTTAACATACCAAGGGTACGAAATAAATGGAAACACATTTTATACGATAGCCCAAGATAAAAAGAGTACCAACCAAAACAGCGGTGTTCGTATGGATGCCACGGACAATAATGGAAAAAAAGACACATATTACGACTACATTGAAGAGATATGGGAGCTGGATTACGGTCCCAATTTCAAGGTGCCTCTATTTCGTTGCCAATGGGTTAAGCTATCTGGAGGAGGGGTAACAAAAGATGAGTATGGGATGATAATAGTTGATCTCAACAATCTTGGGTATAGAGACGAGCCATTTGTCCTAGCCCAGGATGTCGCTCAGGTTTTCTACATTAAGGACATGTCCAGCAAGCCAAAGAAGGGGATAAATAAGCAAAAAGGATGAGCCTAAGCGACACATAGTTCTATCAGGAAAGAGAAACATCGTTGGAGTGGAGGACAAGACAGACTTGTCAGAAGAATATAATAATTTTATTGCCATTCCACCTTTCGAAGTAAATGCTGATCCATGCATCCTGCTAGCCAATGATGATGCTCCATACTTGCGCCGTGATCATAATGAAGGGACATTTGTGAAGAGAAAGTCTGTTACCGCTAATCCTTCATGTACTTGAATCATTTTATATTATTGTATAAAAACATAATCATAATTCGAATATTTTTATTATATATGTACTGTACAATTATACTTTATGTGTTATATATATTATTTTATATATTTTTCACTTAATTACCAGACTCAATTATAATTTTCATTCAATAATGGATTACTCAACTAATTTTATTTATTTCATGAAATTACATTCACATTAACACACTATACTCTCTCACTAACACATACAATCTCACTAACACAAACTATCTCTCAAACTCACACACTACTCATTAATATCATGAAATTGCTTAATTTTATCTAAAATTCACTTTTTAAACGTTAATATCGTGATAGAATCCACTTTCTGTCGAAAAGCAACAATTTGAAAAAATTTGTTCACCTAATATATTTTTGCATGGTCAAAATAACAAATATGATTTCAAAAAAGTTAGATATTTCATTGACCCAATCACTTGAATGAAAATTATTTATTTTTGTTGCGTGTATCAAGTTTATATAGAGATAAGAAATTTTGTTCCATAATTTTTGGAATCATAATTTTATTAACTGAATTAACAAATGAAAGCCAATTTTAAAAGAGAAGTAAAAAGAAACAAAAACAAACATAAGATTAGGCGGGAAACGAGGAAAAACGGGCCCCTTTTGTCCCGGGTGGTAGATCCACCCGGGACTAAAGGTGGGCTGCGGGCTGGGAATTTTCCTGGCCCGCCCAAAAACACCTTTTGTCCCGGGTGAAGCCACGACCCGGGACAAAATGGCCTTTTGTCCCGGGTGGTGGATTCACCCGGGACAAAAGGCCCCCCCATATATTTCCTTCCTCCTTCGCCCTTCCCCCTAACACTTGGTTTCTCATCTGCGCAATCGACGTCGCCCTCCCCCACAACGTCCCCGAGCACCGCCGCCATCGACGTCGCCGCCCAGAGCCCCGCCGCACGAGCCCAACATCCCCGAGCGCCGCCGACCTCACGCCGCCGCCGAGAGCCCCGACCAACCCACCGGAGACCCGCCGGAACACCGCCGCCGCCGTAACGCCCTCGCCGCCATCCCCTGCTCGCCGTCAACCCGCCGCTACAGGCCATCCCAGCCCACGCCGCGACTACCCAAAGGTAGAGCTCGATCTCCTGAGTCCCCTCGACACCTTCCCCCACGCCCCCGGCGAGCATGCTCGCCGGAATCGGCCGAACGCCGCCGCGGCTCTAGCTAAAGTTTTTATTTAGTTTTTGTTTTATGCCTAATAGTGTAGATCTATTTATATCTCTGTCAATATGTCATGTATGCACTTGAAACTTTTACAGCATGTTAGTTGTGTTGTATATAGGCCACAGAAAAAGTTTGATGATTTTTAGTGGACCCAAACTAGTTAAACTAATTAATGGTTTAAGTAATTGAACTAAACCAAGAAAAATAATTTCTGTGCTAGGAAAAATTCCTTATTTTTACCAGAGCCTATAAACAACTAGTTATGATTGCTAGAAAAATGTGAACACTTGAAGTGCAGTATAACTGTTTTTAAAAATCAGTTATGCTTTATGTCTTAATAACTTGTGTTATTTTTCATACCCTGTAAAGTTATCCATTAAATCTGAAAAATTTGCAGAGAACTCCTAACGTCTGCCATCCCGGCCCGGACCCCGCCGCGCGAGCCAAACGTCCCCGAGCGCCACCGACCTCCCGCTGCCGCCCAGAGCCCCGCATCCTCCGGCTCGCCCCGCCTTCGCCTGTGCGAGCCCAATTATTTGTTTCAATTTGTTTAGAAATTAGTTTAAATATGGATTATTTGTTTAAATTTGAAAATATGGATTATTTGTTTAGAAATTATGTTGTAAAATAAATATTATTTGTTAATTTGTTTAATTTTGATGACAAATAGGGTGTTAATTACTTCTTTAATTATATTATTTAGAGTTCATGTTATTTAGAGTGAAATCATAATTTGTTGTTTAGAGTGAAATCATAATTTGTTGTGTAAATAAAGGTATATTTACAAATTCTCGAAATGTATGAATGTATGTATGTATGTATGTATGTGTAAAGTGAGTTTAAATTTCTTTAGAATATTTCTTTTATATTTCTTGAATTACTTAGAGAATATTTATCGACCTCATCCATCGATCGGTACTTAGTGAAAAAACCGTCTAGAATATTTCATATATATAATATTTCAAGTTTATTTCTTGAATTACTTAGAGAATATTACTCGACCTCGTCCATCGATCGGTACTTAGTCAAATGCTCGCAAATATGTGGATTATTTAGAGAATTTTTTTAAGGGTTTTATTTGTATTCATATTTTAGTTACGATGGACCCGCGACACACAGATGCGGAAGATGAACAGTTCCTGTTGAATATGATTGGCGAAGGTCAAGGAGATGTCCCTGAACAAGCTGATGATGGCAGCAATACCGACATATATTTGAATATGTCCGGTGACGGAATTGAGCCACCATCTATTCAGGATGACGCTGCTGCTGAACAAAGAGCTAATGTACATATCACAACTATACTTATTTGTAGTGACAATCATATTTTCATCTGAATCTATATGAATACTATGAATGTTTTTTTATAGCCGTCTGGATCATCATCGCAGCAGAAAAAGACGAAGCGAGGCCCAACAAAAAAACTGTAAGGGCGGTTCATTATAACGGAAGTTGGTCCAGATGGCGAACCGATCGCTCCAGAAGTTGCCGCCAAAAAATTCATAAGACAATTCGGATGTATTATCAGGGACCACATCCCGATCAGCTTCAGGCTCTGGAAAGCTTACAATCCAAGCGAGGAACGGGATGCGGTACCCGAAAGAGAAAAAGAATGGTGCTGGCGGGAGCTTAAGAAAAACTTCACGGTTCCAGCTGAATCCGAAGAGATATGCAAGCGCTGGACCCTGAGTAAGATGGCCGAACAGCTGCAATCATTCAAGAAAATTTTGACGAAGAAATATATCAAGACCGGGACCACACCCGTATTTACCGGCGAGCTCGAAAGGCTCAGGGGTCACTGGGATGCATTTGTGGAATACAAGTCTTCAGAGCTTGAGCTTCAGAAGGTGCAGAAGGCGAAAGACAACACCTCGAAGAAAGTGTACCATCACACTCTAGGCCAAGGAGGCTACAAGCTTGCAATACCCAAATGGGAGAAGATGGAGCAGGATCTGCTTGACAGAGGCATCCAATCTGCGACCATGAACTGGCCTGAAAGGTCAATGACCTGGTTTTATGGTCACAGGGGAAGCTTGGACCAATTGACTGGTGACTGCATCTATGGGCCAAACATCCAGCGAGCAGCCCAGAGACTACAGGAGGCCATGCAAGAAGCGGCCGAGGGAACATTCCAGCCGGATAGAGAGAGGGACGAGCTGACTTACGCCCTTGGGAATCAAGAGCATCCGGGCCGCACAAGAGGCAAAGGTGTGGTTCCGTGGAAGTATGGGTTCAGGGATTACATTGAATCATATAGAAGCCGGCAAAGAAGAAAGAATGATGAGCGGGGGCACATGTGAAGGCTAGAGGAACGGCTCATGTCACACGATCAAAGACTGGAGGAAGAGGTTCAACGCCAAGTGGCCATAGCAATGAGCCAGCAACAACAAGCGCAAACGGTGCCTCTAGAGCCTAATGTCGCAGCCGATCACATGTCTCAGCAGAAAAGCAGCTGCGCTTCCACAGACGTCGCCGTCGCTGAGCCAACGGGGATCCAGGCCGCAGTTGAAGCATCGGCCCCGCAGCGATTTCCAGTGGATTAGATCACCCAGCGGACACCTTGTGACCTGCAGACTGCTGTTAAGAACTTAATGTTCACTGTTGCGTACGGTACCGCCATGCCAACTCAACCAGGCGACGTGTACCACGGGCAGCAAATTCCGCCAGGATACACACGAGTTGGCGTGGAGCAGGTGTGCCAGGGTTGGGAGACGCTCGAGCTTGATATTCCTGGAGGCGATGGGGAAAGGACACTAGTAGAAGCCATTCATGGCTACATCCTATGGGATAAGCGCTACATTGTCCTAAAGTCGGATGATCAAACACCAAGACCGGCATCTCAGCATGCCTCTCCAAGGCCGGCATCTCCGCAAAACTCCCCAAGGGCAGCACTGTCTCGGCAAGGATCACCGGCACATTCTCCTTCACCATCATCTCATGCGCCGATGAACACTCAAGCGTCACCGTCGCCTCCATGGTCACCCCCTCTGCCGCCGGCAAAGAAGCAGAAACGGCCACCGGCAAAGAAGGTAGCTGCACCAGCTAAGGAACCTCCAAAGAAGAAGGAAAAGGAGAAGAAAACCAAGGAGGCTCCTATTAAACCCTGGGACATGAGCCTTGAAGAATGCGATCGGATAACTCAAGAAAGAGTTAAAGAGCACTTCAAGCCGAAGCCGAAGCCGGAGCCCGAGAAAGTCATAAATCCGATAGATTTGAAAATTTTTAAGGGAATGTGCGAAGCAAATAAGAGAAAATTCATTCCGAGAGACCCCCCCTTCAGACTACGAACGCACAATTATCAAAACTACTGAGAAAAAGAAGAGACAATCAAAGTCATCGTCGTCCGACGTTCCACAGCTCGGAGCCCAAAAGAAACAATCAATAGAGCCTCTCGTAGTGGGACAGACGACGCAAGAACAAGACTTTGTTACATTTTTGAAAGAATCAAACCTGACGGCGGCTCAGATTGCAGGGGGAGAAGATATTCCAAAGGCCGATGTGGTCGTCAAATGGACGTTTGAGATCGGCAAAACTCTTGTACCCCCGAAGTGGTGTCTGTGCTTCCAACGCAAATGTATAAGCTGCACCAGCACTACATGCGTGCGATGGCCGATTGCATCTTCATGCAGGGCGCAAAGATTAAAGATGACGATTTCTTACGGGGGGAGGCCATTATATGGATAAACTGGGAAGAAATTTACCAACTATTCCATCAGGAGGCCCTCGACATCTCTATGGTCGGCTTGTGGGTTCTGTAAGTATTTTACTCACCTTACATATTGTTTTGCATGATCTCAACATACTGATCCCTTGATTTATTCGCTATCATGTAGAATGGAGATACAAACTTGCAGGAGAAAGGGATACTCTCACCTCAGCTTCATCGACCCAATTACTTGTAATTGGAGGCTTCTACGCGACAGTTCCGATGAGATATTCCAAAACTTGTTTAAGTACATAAGCGTTCTTCACAACAAGCAAATGATATTGTTTCCTTACAACTTTGCGTGAGTGATTCCTTCTGTCTAACTCTTTCTATTCTGTAATCGAATTGTTTAAATCTTAACTACCAAGAACTGCCTCCATATAATCTTGCAGTGAACACTGGGTCCTAATTGTCATAATTCCCGAGAAGAGCCTACTCGTGGTTATGGACTCATTGAGGAGACCTCCAGAACAATACGAAACTCTTCTTAACATGATGAAAAAGTAATTCTACCACTACTCCGTCGATGGCCGATAATTTGAATCACTTTGTTACTTGACTATAATTGTTCTAATCATGCACAGGGTTTGGAAAGAATTCGCTAAAAATCATCCAGGTAAATTTGACAAGGAATTGAAGATCAAGACAGATTTTGCGGTACGCATTTGGATGATTCGTTGCACGATTCATTAGTTTTATTATATATTCATGTAAATACCTGATAATTTCTTCTCTCTTAAAGTGTATGAGGCAGAAACAAGGCACTGTATTGTGCGCATACTATGTATGCGAGAACATCCATGGTCCGGTAGGTCCTCCAAAGGGTTGGACAGATTGGGAGGAGGAAGTAAGTAAAAAACTTGTTAGTATTTGAACTCGTATTTTAATTAGTCGAAATTAATTATCCCCTTTTTCCATAGGTCGGGGAGATGCGCGATAAACTCATACCGGAGGAAAAGATTATGGCGATTCAAGAACAATTCTCCGGATTTATTGTTGAGCAAGTCCTCGATCCAAAAAGCGAATTCTACTATGATGGAATATCTAATATTGACAATCACAGCAAATATGACAATATACACGTATATATGTAATTAAGAACGAATATACCTATGCAAATATGATGGAGTATGTATGTATTATATATATAAGCACTCCAATAATATATATGTGTATATATATATTGATATAATATTGGTCCTAGACATTTTCATATGTAAAGGAATTCACATGTATAGATATGTGTATACATATATATATAAGTGAATTAATTTATATATATAATCTATCTAGGACAAATATTATATAAGTAACTATATATATATATGTATATATTAGTGGAGATCATACACACTGAATTCCAATACATAAGTTTAATTGAAATGCAAAAGTATAATTGAAATAGAAAAAGAATTGAGAAAAGAAAAACATGAAAAAAAAGACCTTTTGTCCCGGTTGGTAACACCAACCGGGACAAAATGGTGTGCCAGCCACGTGGGCGCTGGCAGCACCTTTTGTCCCCGTTGGTGTTACCAACCGGGACAAAAGGTCCTCTTTTGTCCCGGTTGCCGGACTGGCGTTCCCGGTTGGGAAACCGGGACAACAGGGGTTTCCCAACCGGGACAAATCAATGTTTTTGTAGTAGTGGTTCCATACTTGGTGAGCTATGCTTAGTTTTGCAGTTAGAATACTTAGGTATGGAAATTATGATACGACCATTCAAGCAATCGTACGGGTATAATTTATCATTTTCTAAATTTGTATGGGAAAGGTATAATTTGTTAAATATGCTGTGAAAGGAAGTCAAATGTTGCCTATAAATAATATTCCTAGCTGTGTAGAACACAGATCACATAAACGGCTGCAAATGATGGATGATGGGTCCTAAAAATCTGGATTATATAAAAATATAAAAATAGGTAGTGCCTCCTAACTTTGATCAAAAAATAAATGTATATTTAAGAATACATACCGAGAAGCAGATAGCAATGGGCCAAGCCCAACTAGAGTTAGTTCCACAAGAATGCTAATTTGCTTGGATCAAGTTTGATGGGGGTTACGGGACTGATCTTCGGAAATATATTGTCCAATGTGTTGACAGTCAAATTTGGCACCTGCTGAGGTCGACCGGTCTGACCGGTCGGGCCGACCGGTCAGACCGGTCTGGTCTGTACAGTTCGAGTAGAATTAGGGTTTTTGTAAAGAGTCCTCATGTAATCCTACTCATGAAGGGGTACGTCTTCCCCGGCCTATAAATATAAAGGCTAAGGCCGATTGAGGTTATTCCCAATCGAATCAAATCAAAATATCGCATTACTTTTTGTCTCTCAAACCCTAGCCTTTTTCAACCCTAGATTGCTTTCTTCCTTCGTCTCGACGGCGTTTGAAGACGTTCTGAGTGGCCTACCGACCTCAGAGCAACCCTACGTTCACGAGCTCCGATGGGGTTCCTCCCGAGCTCGCTGTTCTAGGTCTTCGCGAGTTCCCTGCTTGCACTGGTCAGACCAGTCGGCAAAACCGGTCAGACCGGTCCGCCCAGGGTTTACGCTGTGTTGATCGTTTTGACGATCGTCTGCGTGTTCTAGCGCATTCGATTGTGTTGGCGTGATTCTGTGTCAACACACTTTTTGGCGACTCCGCTGGAAAAAGATTAATCTGGTTGTAAAACCGATCTAATCTACTCCTCGAAGAAGATGGGCTCTTCAGAGATCAACAAGGAAAACATCATCACGGCTACAATGGAGGAGCTCACCGAAGAGGAGCGCAAGGCCTACCTTCTTATGGAGGAGAACGTCAAAGCACAATTCTTGAAGGGCTTCAAGAAGGATCGTGGTGGCCTCGTCAAGAGGGTGGAGGAGTTCGTACTGCCGTCTCTCAAGCTTAGCAAGGATAAGATTGAATAGATCCCCAATGCAAGCCTCTCTCCCTCTGATATGTTAGATCGAATGTCATCCATAATGGATCAAAAGATTGTTGCTGCACAAGCTGCTGCGGGTGATATTTTGATTAAATTGAGTAGTGATGTTGATGCACTTAAAGGTAAACAACCCATGTCAGATCCTAGCTCATCAGATCCGAGTTCGGCTACCCCTGAGTTCTCATCTGAACCACTCTATGGTATGCCGCCGAACTCGTTCTCAAGGCAAACCCCGCCATCGTCGACCGTGCACACTGCACCTGCCGGACCGGACCCACAGACCGGTCAGACCGGTCCGACCGGTCAGACCGGTCAGACCGGTTATCAAACCGGTCAGACCGGTCACTCAGTGTCGTCGCCGACGCCTCTCGAGACAATTCCAGGTTCGGCTGCCCCTAGCCGAACTAATGAATTGTCACTATATACACCACCTCGCACTACTACTGTAGCGGGAGGACCACGAGGATCTGGACCTAACCAAGGACCGATCCCGATTTCTTTACAGACGATGGCGCATGGAAATTCTAATGCGCATCGTTTTTCTGAGTTTTATACCAGCCAACACTATCAGGCCGATTTTCTTAAGTTCAAAGAGGATCTGGCAAATGCGATTAAAATTAAGCTTGGGGTGGATATGGGTACTACATGTTTATATCAAAAACCTTATCCCGCTGAGTTTACTAAATTTAATGATGATGATTCTCGTAAAACTTGGGAACGCGTTAGTCAATATGTCTTGCATTTAGGAGAAGCCGGTTTCAATGATGCTTTGTGTGTGCGTTTATTTTCTTTATCTTTGACTGGGATGGCTTTCTCTTGGTTTTCCTCGCTTGCTCCCAATTCTATTCGCAATTGGGCTCAATTGGAGTGGGGAAACCGAAGCAAAACTGTTGGACTTAACATCGATTAAGCAAGGACGTGATGAATCTTCTTCGGATTATTTCAAAAGATTTAAAGAAATTAAAAATCGGTGTTTTAGTTTGACAATTTCCGAAAAGAATTTGGTGGATTTGGCGTTTAATGGTTTACATTCTTATTTGAAAGAGAAACTCGAGGGCTTTGAATATCATATTGTGAATTTTTTGCAAGTCAAAGCTATGGGTTTAGAGTTTAAACTTAAAAATGCCAAAGATACTTTCAAGCCTCATCGGTCCAACACACATATTCTTGATCATGATTCGGATAGTTCAGACAATGATAGCAAGAAAGTATATGCTGCTGAGTTTGTTTGGCCATCAAAGGCCAAACCCGGTTTAGTTCCGTCTCTCAAGCCAATTCAAAAGAATCGGCAAGAGGAGCTGAAATTTAATTTTGATGTTTCTAAGTGTGATCGGATTTTTGATGAATTGCTTAAGAATGGTAACATCCGATTGTCACATGCTATTCCATCTCCTGACGAACTTAAACGACATGCATATTGTAAGTGGCATAACTCTACATCTCATGCTACTAATGATTGTAATGTATTTCGTCGACAGGTACAATCGGCCATTAATGAAGGACAATTGATACTTTCTGAGATGCAAATTGACAAGGCTCCTTTCCCTATTCATACGCTGGAATTGAACAATCCAAAGGTGCTCATTCGGCCGGAACATGCCGAAGGAGCTAAGGGGAAGAATGTTATCATCGGTGATCCAAGACCGATGGATACAAGTGACAAGATCCTTGCCCGGGAAGTCATCAAAGAGAAGACTGATGATGGCAAGGATACTCTGAAGATCATAGTCAAAAATCCCAGACTCGGGGGGCAAGGAAGCTCTCCACCAGAAAATCGGTCTACTGATCAAGCACGACTGGTCAGACCGGTTTCTCCGACCGGTCAGACCGGTGTCTCCGACCGGTCAGACCGGTGTCTCCGATCGGTCAGACCGGTCCGACCGGTTAGACTGGTTCCTCCAGCCGGTCAGACTGCCCTGATGACCGTCCCTGGACTTTCAAGCCAAAACGTCCGGAAGTGGGTACTTGGAAGACCAACGAGGTGAAGGTGCAGGGAAGAGCTGCTAACCAGAAGCCCACCTTCAACCAGTTGTTGAACAAGTACACAAAGGCCGTTCAAAACGATCGGCAGCTAAAAAAGAGACCGCGTTCACCACCGCGCCAAGATCGTCCAGCGTCCCCAAGGAGGGAATCCAACAGGTGCAGAAGTGATGTTGTCACATTGTATCCTCCTAAGAAGATGTATGCTACCATGCCATGGATGCCACCGGCGTCAAATGCAACAAATCCGGCGTGGGAGCATGAAGGGATATGGATGCAGTGTTTCCCAATGCCTTATCCTCTACATTATCAGGGGGAAAGTTCCAGAGTACCAGTACATGACCGATTGGGACCACGCCAATCTGGTCCCGTGCAGCAGGCTGCACCGGTCAGACCGGTCGCCTCCGACCGGTCAGACCGGTCTCATCAGATGCCAGGACAAGCTCCTGTTCCGAGGTTTGAGTATCGCATCAAAGAGAAGAAGGAGGAGCAGAAGCCTGTGGTTGACTCAGAGAAGCTTAAAGCCGATGTTCTGGTTCAAATCGGTGAAATCAAGGTGCCCATAAAGGATACGGGCAAAAAATCGATGGATTTAGATACATCGGTTGATGTTCCTTCGCAAAAGCCGGTCATGGCCAATGATCATGAGGCCGGTAGCAGCAAGAGCGCAGCGGACAAGTACCATTAGCCTAGGTGGTGCCCTTCGGGTTTAACTCATACACAGAAGAGGAAATTGCAGCGCCTTCGCAACAAAGAAAAGAAGGAGCAAGAGAAAGAGAAGATGAGGGATGAGGACTTCAACAGATACATGCCCATGTTCCCTCAAAGCAAGGTTTGGAAGGCCAAGACAGCTGATCAGCCAGCCAGACCGGTCGGACCGCCACAGCCGACCGGTCAGACCGGTCGATCCTTCTGCAGAGCCAGCAGCCGAATCGGCGCCGCCCGTTTCGGTTTCTTCTGTTGATGGAGCCCCAGCAGTTCCTCTGACAGCAGAAGACGAGGAATTGGTGGATTATGAGGCATCTCTGGAGCACACCAATTTGGAGATCAATGTGGTGCACTTGTCTTCGGATTACTTTGTGGTTCCGGAGGAGGACATGGCTCATCTTCAGTTTGGGCCTCGTGAAGCTGTGTTCTAGAAGCCAAGCGAGAAGGACAACCATCTGAAGGCTCTTTACATGAGGGGACACATCAACGGGAAGCCGGTAACTCGCATGCTAGTGGATGGTGGGGCCATTATAAATCTTATGCCCTACTCATTGCACAAGAAGCTCGGTGGCCAAGACGAACATGACGGTCAGTGGCATTGGAGGGAGCGAGCCCCTTAGCGCCTAAGGAGTTGCTTCCATGGAGCTCACCATTGGGAGTAAGACGCTTGCTACAGCTTTCTTCGTCTCGGAAGTGCAAGGTAACTACAATTTGATTCTTGGGAGGGATTGGATTCATGCAAATCAGTGTGTTCCTTCTACCTTGCATCAGTTTCTTGTTCAGTGGATCAGCGATGAGGTCGAGATTGTCCATGGGGACACTTCGTCCTTTGTTGCTTTGGCCGATTCGAATTCTATTAGTGCACACGACAACGTCAAGTGTTTATCGGGCGTGGATCTGTCCGATTATGATTTGATCAGTTGCACTAAGGATAGTTTTGTTTCTGCTGTACTAAAGCCGATGGATAATTGGCTAAATCATTTAATGTAAATCAGATGAGTACAACAGAAGCTCTAGAAGCGACCGGTCAGACCGCTCGTGCTGACCGGTCAGACCGGTCCTGTCCCGTTCAGCGCACAGGGCCGACCGGTCAGACCGGACACCCCGATCGGTCAGACCAGTCCAACATAGAATGGCTGCAGCAGAGGCTAGGTCAATATCGGGCATGTATGAACGATATGTGTGAAGCCACTGAGGATTCTGATGATCTAGATAAGCTGGGCCAAGGGTTTACATCGGCCGATCCTTTAGAAAAGGTAGACATTGGTGATGGAACTGTTCCTAGGCCGACCTTTGTAAACAAAAATTTATCGGCTGAATATAAAGCTGATTTGGTTAATTTATTGATGGAATATATTGATTGCTTTGCTTGGGAGTATCATGAAATGCCTGGTTTGAGTCGTGAACTTATTGAGCATCGTTTACCAATTAAAGCCGGTTTTAGACCTTATAAACAACCGGTTAGACGTTTCAATCCCATTATTTATGACCGAATTAAAACTGAAATTAATCGTTTACTTGATGCTGGATTTATTCGGTCTTGTCGTTATGCTGATTGGATCTCTAATATTGTGCCCATTGAGAAAAAAGATTCGGGAAAAATTAGAGTGTGCATTGATTTTAGAGATCTTAATAAAGCTACTCCCAAGGATGAATATCCTATGCCTATAGCCGATATGTTGATCAATGAGGCTTCTAGACATCGTGTCATTAGTTTTCTTGATGGTAACGCCAGTTACAATCAAATATTTATGGCCGAAGAAGATATATCTAAAACGGCCTTTAGATGTCCGGGATTTGTCGGCTTGTTTGAGTGGGGGGTTATGACTTTTGGTTTGAAAAATACGGGTGCTACTTATCAAAGAGCTATGAATTTAATCTTCCATGATTTGATTGGAGTCATCTTGGAGGTGTACATTGATGATATTGTCATTAAATCGGCCGGTTTAGATCACCATTTAGCTGATTTGAGACTTGCTCTTGAGAGGATGCGCTGATATGGTTTGAAGATGAATCCACTCAAATGTGCTTTTGGTGTATCGGCTGGAAAGTTTCTTGGCTTCATTATTCATGAGAAGGGAATAGAGATTGATCCTAAAAGAATTGAAGCCATGAGGAAGGTTGAAGCCCCTGCATGCAAGAAGGATTTACAGAAGTTCTTGGGCAAGGTAAATTTCTTTAGAAGGTTTATATCTAATTTGTCCGGGAAGATCGATGCTTTTACTCCTATTCTTCGGTTAAAAGATGAAACCGAATTTATTTGGGGGGCAAAACAGCAAGAAGCGTTTGAGAAGATCAAGATTTATTTGTCTTCGCAACCCGTACTCAAAGCACCTAGGAGAGGAGTACCTTTCAGACTTTATGTGACTGCTGAAGATAAGGTTATTGGGGCTGTTTTGACTCAGAAAACCGAAGGGAAGGAGTATATCATTACATATTTAAGCCGACGACTTATTGATGCGGAGACGAGGTATACATTTATTGAGAAGTTGTGTTTGTCTCTTTATTATGCTTGTACTAAATTAAGGTATTATCTACTATCTAGTACTTGCATAGTAATATGTCAAACCGATGTGATCAAACATATGTTACAAAAACCGATTTTGAGTGGTAGAATCAGCAAGTGGGCTTATGCTTTGGTTGAGTATGATTTGGCTTGTGAACCTTTAAAATCTATGAGAGGCCAAATTGTAGCGGATTTTATTGTTGAACATTGGATTAATGACAAGCATGATCTAGAAGTCGGCTATATTACTTGCACACCATGGAAGTTGTACTTTGATAGGATCGGTTTGCGGTGATGGTCAAGGAATTGGTGCTGTTCTTATTTCTCCGAATGGTGCCGTTTTTGAATTTTCAAACCGATTAGAAGAAGAATGCACAAATAACCAAGTTGAATATGAGGCGCTTCTATTTGGCTTGGAATTCTTGCAATCCATGGGCGTGAAGCATGTTGAAGCCTTTGGGGATTCCCTTCTGGTGGTGCAGCAAGTCTCCAAGGTATGCCAATGCTATAGCGGTTCTCTAAATGCATATCTTGATAAATGCCTTGATATTATTTCCACCTTCGATGAATTTATTATTAAACATAGCAAATACTCTGGCTCAGGAAGCATCTGGCTATAATGTTACGAAAAAATATTTCAACATTCGCAAGCCGATGCAAACGAAAGCTGAGTTTCTGGTTCTGGACGCACCGGTCCGACCGGTCAGCAAGACCGGTCTGACCGCCCAGACCGGTCTGACCGATCCAGAGACCGGTCTGACCGGTGATGCTGCTGTTGGTTCTGATTCGGCCAAAAAAGATGATTCAATTGTCTCGGCCGAAGCCCAGGATTGTAGGGTCCCTCTTATATCGTATTTGAGAGATCTTGATCGTGGTGCGGAGAGAAATATTCGGTGTTTGGCTTTCAAGTAAATTTTAATTGACGATGAGCTTTATCGTCGAACTTCCGAAGATTAGCTTCTCAAGTTTTTAGACTCGGATCAGGCTCGGGTTGCTATGGGTGAGGTTCATGAAGGTATTTGTGGTACTCATCAATCGGCTCCCAAAATGAAGTGGTTGCTCAGAAGAGCCGGTTTCTATTGGCCCACCATGCTATCCGATTGTTTTAAATACTATAAAGGGTGTGAAGAATGTTAGCGATTTGGTGATTTGCAATTGGTGCCTACTGCATTAATGCATCCTAATATTAAACCATGGTCGTTCCGAGGTTGGGGGTTAGATTTTATTGTACAAATTAATCCTCCATCTTCAAAGGGGCATTGCTTCGTGTTAGTTGCTACATATTACTTTACTAAGTGGACCGAAGCAGTTCCTTTGAAGAATATGACACATAGGGAGGTAATTGAGTTTATTACTGAGCATATTATTCATAGATTCGGCATTCCACAAACTTTGACAACAGATCAAGGTTCTTCATTTATATCAAAAGAGGTGCGTGCCTTTGCCGAATCTTATAAGATTAAGTTGCTCAATTCATCTCCATACTATGCTCAGGCCAATGGGCAGGCCGAGTCTAGTAATAAGATTTTGATCAAACTTATCAAGAAGAAGATAGAAGAAAATCCTAAGAGGTGGCATGAAATGTTATCCGAAGCATTGTGGGCTCATCATATATCTAGACATGGTGCTACTAAGGTTACTCCTTTTGAGCTTGTGTATGGTCAAGAGGCCGTTTTACCCGTTGAGGTAAATCTGGACGCATATAGATTGGCAAAGCAAAATGATCTCTCCGCTGTTGATTACCATGATTTGATGATGGATAATATTGATGAGGTGACCGACAAGCGTTTGAAGTCTTTGAAGGAGATTGAGAAAGACAAGCTTCGGGTGGCCAGAGCTTACAACAAAAAGGTAAAACTTAAGTCTTTTCAGGTTGGGGATCTGGTTTGGAAGACAATTTTGCCTCTTGGGATGAAAAGCAACAAGTTTGGCAAATGGTCGCCAAGTTGGGAGGGTCCATACAAGATTGTCAAGGTTATCTTCGGTATTTCATATGTGATGGAGACGGTGCAAGGTGAACGTCTACCTAGGGCTATCAATGGGAGATACTTGAAGAAATTCTATCCTATCGTATGGCAAAGTGCATGAAGACGAAGATGACCGGTATTGGATATCGCCCTTAGTTTTATTTTTGGACTTGTATGCTCTGTGTGAAACGTGTACATTAGGATAGTTCTTGCTTTTTAGCTTGTGAAACTCACCAAAAAGCAGGGGGCATATGTTGACAGCCAAATTTGGCACCTGCTGAGGTCGACCAGTCTGACCGGTCGGGCCGACCGGTCAGACCGGTCTGGTCTGTACAGTTCGAGTAGAATTAGGGTTTTTGTAAAGAGTCATCATGTAATCCTACTCATGAAGGGGTACGTATTCCCCGGCCTATAAATATAAAGGCTAAGGCCGATTGAGATTATTCCCAATCGAATCAAATCAAAATATCGCATTACTTTTTATCTCTCAAACCCTAGCCTTTTCCAACCCTAGATTGCTTTCTTCCTTCGTCTCGACGGTGTTTGAAGACATTCTGAGTGGCCTGCCGACCTCAGAGCAACCCTACGTTCACGAGCTCCGACGGGGTCCCTCCCGAGCTCGCTGTTCTAGGTCTTCGCGAGTTCCCTGCTTGCACCGGTCGGCAAAACCTGCCAGACTGGTCCGCCCAGGGTTTTCTCTATGTTGATCGTTTTGACGATCGTCCGTGCGTTCTAGCGCATTCGAGTGTGTTGGCGTGATTCTGTGTCAACACAATGCCCAACTGTGTAATGAAAGCAGAATGCCATGAAAGCATCCTGAGTTCCTGACATAAATGAAACCAAGTAATTTACAGGTTGCGCAAAACCTCGGCAGTCACATACCACTAGGATTATGAAATCTCTGAAAACTTTGGCCGGACTGCAGAAAAAAAGACATATGCATCCCTTCATATCTTTCTTAGACATATTGTAGGCTTTACCTGATCAGTATATCGACGGACTGTGTCCAGTTGAGTAGGATAAATCCCATGATCATGCAATTATAATTATACTTGTGGTAAGTACTGAAATGTGTGAACTTTAATTAGTTGTAGTATGACGTGCATGTGCGTGAGCATTTGCATGTGTAATTGTTTCTTAAATGGAATATCATTTCAACTAATTGTCACATAAGTTACTCAAGAATGTACACTCACATATAAAAAGACGGCAAGAAAAACAAAGTTCAGTTTGTTAGGTTATTCGTTGTGTTGAAATTTATACTCACCTAGGTTCGAGTCCCTAACTAATAATAAGCATGAATATTTTCACATTTTCAAGTAATTATTATTTATGCGGCGACGCTGTGTGGTCACTTTATGCATGTAGTGAGGATATGCTTGTGTACCGTGTTAAAAAAGAGTACAACTCTGCTGTGACTAGAGATGTAGCTAGTCTTATCTGTGTAGTGAGACGGCACTGCTAATAAACTACCTTCAGCCTCGACAAAGAGACAAACCATGCGAATTCTTATCCCGCAGTTTTCCTGCAAGAATATCCGGTACTTCCGCGTAGAAGAAGGCTTAATCCGTCGAATATCCGGTTGGGATTAAACGACGGGAAGCTAGAGTGGTTGGCGTCAGGCCAACTTCATGATTAAGCTTCACCTTTTCTGCCTAGCAAGACACGTTTTAATCCCGTTTGGCCTAAGCCAATTGAGCTAAACAAAATTATTTTAAAAGAGGAAGGACAAAAATGCAAAGACAGAACAAAACATCAACGCTATAAATTTTTTTATATTAACAGCACTTTTTATCCTAAAGAGCACTTTTTGTGTGCTAAAAGTGTCTAGAGAAGCTAATGGTCCACAAGACTCGGCTCGATTCAAACCATCTTTTTTTTCAGACAACTCCAGGGAAAAAGGAAAATACAAAAGGATATTTTAAAGCCAAACCTTTGACCGCGCACAGCAAGCAACTAAAGGGACGAGTGAAGTCAGATCGGATATGCCTCTGCCTCTCGGCATCGGCCGCAACGTTCCACCTCAACTTTCCACGTCCCGTGTTGACAGGGGGGCAAATCTTGCAAGATACCGGATTTGGCCCGGACCACCTTTCCTTGTGGCACCGCCTTGACAAAAAAAAACAACCGGGGTGAATGGACCCCACCGTTTTTTATTAAAAAAATCAATCCAATTTCTCCCGGCTACGGAAAAACTCTCGAACCCTTGAGCACAGCGAGGGGGTAACCAACCTCCACTTTGGTTATTTCTCTAGACTAGACAAAGATGTGCTCATGTGCAGGCATATACCCATACTGCGTACAATCATCAGGGGATGTGAACCGGACACACATAAAGATTATTCTTGCAAGCAACAAGATACAAGCATAAATGACAGTACAGAACTGGACTTGTAGCTAAAGCCGAAAGCATCCATGTATGTATACCGCTCTACATAAATATGATTAGTGTGTTGCCCCCATTATTACAGCAAGCGGTGGTACGGCACTAAATCTCAAGTTATAACAAGTTTTCTACATCTTCCAAGACTGTAGCTAGAATGATTGTATTATTTGGACTTTAAAAATGAATGTAATGAGATTTATTGCAATAGAGAATGGGTTTTCATCATCCAAACTCATCCATGTCATTGCAAATCATTAACTTCATTTGCAAACTATAGGTTAAGTTCTTATGGTGGCACCTGCCCAGTGCTCTTATTTTTATCTAATAGTTATTTTAATGATAGGCAATACAATGTGCTCTCCAGTATTGACATCGTTATTGACTTTGTTAATCTCAAGATATTCAAACTCACACTCTTAAATGTGTTTATATTATGAGGTAGAACATGTGGGCCAAGTTCATCAGGTGAATGCGCTTGCTATTTGAACATTTGCATTTACGCTGTGTCCGAAAAGATTTAATATTATTGACATATAAATTCTACTTCCTCTATCTGTCCCAAGCAAAAAAAAAAACTCCAACCCACAAAGATATGCGTTGGAGACTGCATCTCTTTGGCATACTACAAATAAACCGGACCGGATGTCCGGATCCGAATGGTCGACGCTGTCGTTCTGTCCCATAAAAAGTGTAATTGTGAGTTTGAAAAAAAAACTCATAAAGAGTGCAATTTTAGAGATTGGATCTCAATTATCTGTCTAATTAAGTAGTCAGATTTGAATTGCATATCAAAGCTAACCATGTGTGCCAAATAATTGAGGGCATAAGTCTTTTCACGCCACCACTAATCTACCCAGAATTGATTCTACAGTCGCCCGCTCCAAATCAATCTCACGGTCAAATCTCCCGTCCGCCGTGATTCACGTGGAGGGCCCCCACCTCCAGAGCGGCAGGCTCTCTCCTTTCCTTCTTCTCTTTCATCTTCCTCTTCCACTTCCCTTTTCACTGCTGCGCCTGGGTGAGCGGCGGCATCAGGACTGCGCGGCTAGGCGGAGCGGGGCGGCATGCCTAGGCACAGCAGTGGCTCCGGGGCGGGGCGGCGCAGCAAGGTGGAGGCGGCGCGGCCCGGCGGGCCTCCACGGGGCGAGCTCCGCGTGCGGCGTAGCGCGCTCCCCGTCCCCGGCGGTGGCGACGGCGAGCTCCCCCGGACACTCGCGCCCCGTCTGCAGCGAGCTCCCCAAGGTGCTTTTCTTTTTTTTTTGTGCTGCAAAAGTTTTTCAATAAAACTTTTTCCCCCAAACTTTTTTCTGACATTTGATGGAAAAGTCTTTTTTATAAAAAAATTCACCTGAATCTTTTTTGATTTTGGATGAAAAATTTTACTCTTCAATTTTTTCTCAAAATTTTCTTTTACAATTTTTTTCTCATAAAATTTTTTCAGACTCTTCATTTTTTTCTGAAAAGTTCCTTGAAAATTTTTTCAGACTCTCCAATTTTTTTCTTAAGAAAATTCTCTGAAAAATTATCAGAAAAGGACAAAAATATTTCTAAAAAAGGGGGAAAAATGAGAAAAGACAGGGCTCCCTACGGTCGACCGTATCCGAAAAGAGAATCGGAGCTGGTGCCGCCCAACATGCCAGAAAGAGAATATGAAATGGCGCACGTAACAAAAAATGGAGAAAGCGGAGGCTGTCCGAGAATCGACGTGCAGTCCGATCCTTACGGGCGATGGTAACTTAGGGAGCCCCACTAATCTGTCTGAAAAAATTCAAAATTGTATTTTTTATAGTACAGAGGGAGGGAGTATCGGCAGAAGGAAGGACCCGTGAGCAGCATTGCAGAGCCAGATAGGGACTGAGTGACAATAGGAAGGTTCTGCTGGAATGTCAACAGTGGACTTTCGAAGATCCCATGGAATCATACCCTTCACGGGCCGAACAAGACCCGTGCGGATCCATGGAGAAGCAAAAACCTGTTATACTTCTAGGATCAACTAGTGCACGGATCGAGCGGGTATTACCTTTCTCTTTCCTTTTCATGAGTACAAAGGGGTCCTAGATCTAGAACATAGAGTACACAGAGAGAGAGAGGGAGAGACCATCACCGCCAGCGCTTGAACTCGATCCGGCGGCCATCTCTGGTTCGCTATGAAGATCTGCTCTAGGGCAGCGGCGAGTGATGCAGCAGCTTCACGGTCGCGGCGGCGTTGTCGTGGACGACGGTGCCACCGGCGACGAGTCGAGGACGATGGCGGTGGCGGCGGCGGCGGTGGAGACGCCAATGGAGTCGAGGACGACGGCTGGTGTGGCGCAGAGGCGGCGGCTTCCCGTTGCTTCTGCGCACCCTCAGATCGGGTTAGGGTTCTTCGGTGGGTTTGGCGGCGCACGGCGAACCTCGTGCTGTGTGCCGCCGGCCTCCACCTCTCTTTATAGCGCAGCGCAACGGGGGCCCACCAACCATGTGTTGAGTTGGGCGCCCCCGATCAGGTCGCGGATTAAGGGCCTAATAGGCCGTTGGGCCTATTAGGAAGGAGATCAATCCAACATTCTCCCTCTTGATCTCACTTTTTACTTTAACTTTATACTTTAACTTGAAATTTTTTCCTTTAGTTGTTCCATCACAGATTAATGAATAGAGCATGCTTTATCGTCACGGTCCAAGACCGATAGACTCAACAGCTACCACACATATCACTGTTTTGAAACAAATTCTTTCTTTTTTTTGGCCCTTTTATTCTCCAGAAATCACAGGTTTTCCCTTAAACTCATGCCGGCTATGTGTTCCATGAACACATTGGGTGGTAAGCCTTTAGTGAGCAGATCCGTAAGCATTTTCTTTGTGCTTATATGCTCGAGTGTAATATAGTGATTCTGGATTTTTTCCTTCACAACATAAAACTTTATGTCAATATGTTTGGCAGCACCACTTAATTTATTGTTGTGAGCATAAAACACTGCTGGTTCACTGTCGCAGTACATTCTGAGTGGTCTTTGAATGCTGTCTACCATTCAACCTGCCCCGAGGCCTCATAACATGCCACAAATTCAGCGTACATCGTCGATGATGCAGTGACGCTTTGTTTGGAGCTTTTCCACGATATAGCCCCCCTGCGAGTGTGAACACATAACCGGACGTGTACTTTCGGTCATCGATGTCCCCCGCAAAATCCGCATCTGAGTACCCTTCTATCTCTAGGGAATCGGATTTTCTGTATGTTAGCATGAGGCCTTTTGTGCCTTGCACATAACGTAAAGCTTTCTTTACCATGATCCAGTGTGGCTGTCCTGGATTACTTTGATATCTGCCAAGTATCCTGGTAACAAATGCTAAGTCAGGGCGTGTACAAACTTGAGCATACTGTAGGCTTCCGACAGCTGAAGCATATGGAACCGCTTTCATTTGATCGAGGTTCCTGGGACATTGAAATTTCCCAAATCTATCGCCCTTGACTATTGGAGCAGGTGAAGGCTTGCACATATGCATACTGTACTTCTTTAGAACCTTTTCTAAATATGCCTTTTGTGATAGTCCTAATATCCCCTTTGCTCTATCTCGGTGAATTTTAATTCCCAAAACAAATGAAGCTTCACCAAGATCTTTCATATCAAAGTTTGAGGACAAGAATTTCTTTGTCTCCAATAGCAGACCAACATCGCTACTAGCAAGTAGAATGTCATTCACATACA
This sequence comes from Panicum virgatum, assembly GCF_016808335.1. NCBI lineage: Eukaryota > Viridiplantae > Streptophyta > Magnoliopsida > Poales > Poaceae > Panicum > Panicum virgatum. Next base: position 29,143,396 of record NC_053144.1, on the reverse strand, counting down.
GGATTAGGAAAATAAATTTTCCACTTCTGAACTTTGCATAAATGCAATTGTCCTCATTTTCTTGAAACCCAAATTTCCTTATGGTTTCATCAAACTTTAAATACCACTGCCTGGAGGCTTGCTTTAATCCATAAATGAATTTCTTTAAGTGACACCCTATATGTTGTTTTCCTTTCACGACAAAACCTTTCGGTTGTGCCATGTAAATATTTTCATACAGATCCCCATTAAGAAATGTCATCTTTACATCCATCTGATGTAACTCTAAGTCATAATGTGCTACCAATGCCATTATAATCCTAAAGGAATCTTTACACGAAACCGTAGAAAAGGTTTCGTTATAGTCTATCCCTTCTCTTTGCGTAAAGCCTTTTCCCACGAGTCATGCTTTGAACCTTTCTACATTCTCTTTGTAGTCATGTTTTATCTTGTAGACCCATTTACAGCCTACTGTTTTGGCTCCTTTAGGAATTTCCTCTAAGTCCCAAACATCATTGGAACTCATTGATTTCATATCATCCTTCATAGCTTCCAGCCATTTAGATGAGTGAACACTTCTCATGGCTTCTTCATATGAAGTGGGATCACCCTCCATATAAACCTCTTCTGTATTATAAACTTCATAGTCGCAAGAAATGACCGACCTTCTTTCTCTTTGTGACCTTCTAAGGGCCACTGCTTGTGGCACATTTTGTGCCTCAACTTCTGGCACATTTTCCATAGGGGATTGTAGCTCCTCCTCCTCATGTCCAACCGCGGGTTCAGGCGGTTCCTGGATGACAGAACCTTCGCTCACTGTTGGTATGGGTGGAATTGCGACAGGTGTTGACACCGTAATATCTGGAATAGTTGGCGCAGCAACAACCGAAGAAGGTACTGGCATCACTATTTCAGGAACTTTTGGTGCAACATCAACAGGTAGTGAGAAAAATGGCTCTTGAATCATAGGAGTAGGCACATACACCCGCTTCTCCTCAAGGTCAATTTCTCTAGGTACCATGCTCCCCCTGATCATTTCATTTTCTAGAAAGACAGCATGTCTCATTTCTACAAACTTTGTATGTCTGTCTGGACAGTAGAAACAAAAACATTTCGACTTTTCAGGATAGCCGATAAAATGACAGCTTTTAGTTTTGGATCCAAATTTCCAATACTTGGATTAAACACTTTAGCCTCAGCTGGGCTCCCCCAGACCCGAAGGTGAGTCAGTGAGGGTTCTCTTCCTGTCCATAGCTCATACGGTGTATTGGGCACCGATTTGCTTGGCACTCTGTTGAGAATATAGATGGCAATTTTTAATGCCTCCATCCACAGACTCAATGGTAGTGTGGAATAACTCATCATACTGCGCACCATATCCATCAGTGTACGGTTGCGCCTTTCAGCTACTCCATTTTGCTGAGGCTCCCTCGGTGTGGAATATTGGGCAACTATACCATTTTCCTGTAAAAATCTTGCAAACGGTCCAGGAACTTGTCCATAAGGGGTATGTGTTATCGCCGTAAATTAACAGGATTAATTTATGGGACGAAAGCAAGATGGGCTTAAAGCAGAAGATTGAAGAAGACTTGTAAATCGGCTCCTGCGTGAGCATCTGGGCCACATGGGCCATGTATCTTAGATTTAGTTTAAGATTAGAAATAGAGTCCAATCGGGACAAGATTAGTTTAGATTGTTTCCCAAGTCTCCGGACTATAAATATGTACCCTTTGTTATTCGTAAAGAAGAGTGTCATCACGTCTCGCAAACAACAATCTCGGCGCATCGCCACCCCTAATCCTAGGGTTTCGTCCAAGTAAGCGTCATGCTGCCCTAATCGCTTCTCGTGATCAGGGCAGCGTTGTTCTTTCTTTTACCTTGGTATTACTCGTACTGAAGCGTTTTTTATGGCGAGTAATACTAGTTATCTTGATGTTCGTAGCATGGCTTTTAGTAGATCTATTGTGCTTCGTTGCTTATCATCTACGAATATCATGTTGTCTCTGTGCAGTCACGTTTCAATCTCATGCTAGTTCTTGTCGCATAGAATTAGTTGCACAGAGGCAACACCCTGCTTCTTTTAAGTTTAATAGATCTGATCTGTTATGATTTGCTCTTATCTTAAGAGTTTGCTTAATATCTGCTAGGTTAGGCCTTGTAAACGGGTTGGACGATCCGGTGGTGTAGTAGATGCTTTATCTTAAACGGCTCTTGCTAGTTCTTAGGTCTCTGTTTTGGGTTATGGTTTAGTTGTCTGTTATGTTCATTAGGCCTAGTCTTGTGTAGGATGATCCGATCTAGCAGTGAGGCTTTTATCATCATGAATTAGATTAATTAGATTTAATTGAAGCAGCCTTATAGTTATTTGCTTTATTCAACAATATCTGGATGCAAACAGATCCCATCTGACACCGGGACTCGATCGGCTCTTTAAAGCCGATGCAAGAGTCGTCCCGGGGAGCCGACCACGGCTCGGACTTATGTTTACATGTGTCTTTTTATGCAGGAAACTGTTTGGAGCACGTCCGCACCCTCCTGATCGGGTATAGGTCAGGTGGCATGCCCGGCTTTCCATACATTCTCCGGGCGCGTGACGGAATTGCGGGCCGTCGACGAGGGAGCAGTGCCTGCCAGCGCCCCGGCGACCTCCCGGCTCTTCGTGTTGCCTGTCGCTGCTCGCCGGTGGGTTTCGACCGACAACACATTCTGGCACGCCCAGTGGGACGCTTCTCGGCAACAACGTCCACTGCAACAATGACTGGAGCTCAAGATCAAGAACCCGCTCCCAAGCCCGTCACGTATGAAGAGCTCTCTCCTGAACACAAGAAGAAGTATGATGAGATCAAAGCTCTGCTGGAAGCCGATCTCATCGGCTCTTTCGAGAGGACCCGCAACCATGGCATCATGTGGAAAGGATTCTCACCAGAAGCCGCTCTCGACAACGTAGATCTGTCTGTGCCATCAGAAGAATGCACCAGAGCCCTGCGTCAGGAGATGAACTACATGGTGGCCCATTCGCTTCATCGTCACTCTCAAAGCCTGATGAACGAGCTCGAGTGCATGGCACACCGCGTCATCCAGGAGACAATCAAGAACCAGTGCTCTCCATCGGGACCAACCCTGGGGAGTCACACAGAGGAAGCTGCACTGCATTCTAGACCGGTATTGCCATTCTCATTCGTGGCTCCAAAACCACAAAATTCGCCGATCTACGTCGTCCACAAGATCGGCGGTGATCCTGGAGAAGGCCAATTCCTCACCGAGCCACCCAAGGAGATTCCGCATGGCTACACGTGCGCCTACATCCCTGACAGCGTCAGTCCAACACGCTCGGTGCAGATGGTAAACCCAGGAGCTTCTGGAGCAGACGCGGAGAAACAAGCGTGGCTGGCAAAGTACGCTACTGGACCGAGTGCTGAGCCATCGGCCCAGGAGTCCTTGGTGTGGAGCAGGTCAGTGCAATACTGAGAGACCAGTTTGTCATCCTGCCCAAGAGGAAAGCGATCGGCTATTCTAAGCCGTATCCAAGTGATTACGACTTGATCCCACTGCCACCCAAGTATCGGCTTCCTGAGTTCACCAAGTTCAACGGGTCAGAAGGAGCCAGCTCCATCGAGCATGTGAGCCGATACTTAACGCAGCTTGGGATGATCTCAGTATCGGATCCGCTGAGGGTCCGGTTCTTCGGCCAATCCCTTACAGGCCCAGCTTTTGGATGGTATGCATCATTGGCTCCGGATTCGATTCGGACTTGGAGGCAGCTTGAAGATCAATTCCATACCCAGTACCCCTCGGAGGCTGTTGAAGCTGGAATTGCCGACCTCGCCCAAGTCAGGCAGAAGCGAGGAGAGACTGTGTCAGAATACATACAGCGCTTCAGGGAGGTCAAGAACCGATGCTACTCGTTGCGCATCACAGAGAAGGAGGCAGTCGATCTGGCTATCCTGGGACTCGCTAAGCCGATCAAGGATGCGGCTTTTCAGTTGGAGTTCACATCTCTGGCGCACCTGGTACAGAAGCTTACAACATACGAACATTACCATCCTGAGCTGTACCAGGACAAGTTCAAGCGCCATGTAAACATGGCCCAGGCGGATGAATCTGATGACTCTGGCGAGGAGCAAGAAGTGGCCGTGGCAGAGTGGACTCGGGGGGTAAACCCTGTCCCGTGCAAGTGGGTCAAACAGTAGGGGCTTGTGAAGGGCTTCGACTTCGACGTAACCAAGGCAAAGCAGATATTTGATCTGCTCCTCAAAGAAAAATAGTTGAAGCTCCCAGAGAATCACAAGTTACCGACGGCACAAGAGTTGCAGGGAAGACTGTACTGCAAATGGCACCACTCGTTCACTCATTCCACGGGTGAATGCAAGGAGTCACGTCGTCAGATACAATCGGCTATCGAGCAAGGCCGATTAATCCTGGCTCAACACACGATGAAGGTTGACACAAAGCCTTTCCCACAAGCTAACATGGTGGAGCTGTCAGATTTTGGATCTAAGGGCCAGGATTTGGCATTCCATATCAACATGGTGGGACCCGTGCGCCGCCATGACAAGCACCGGAGAGAGGCTGCTTCTGGCAAACGGCCGCAGGATAGATGCGAACTGGAACAGCAGCATGTGACCGAAGAGCAGGTGCGTCACATCCGCAATCAGCTTCCAGCTTCTAATCGGCTTCTAGAAAAATACCAGTACTAGTACAAGTTGCGCCGCCGATACGAATCGGAAGAGGACGAGTACGAGCACCGCTCAGGAAGGACATTGGGGAGACGCCAGGCTATACGCGACCACTAGCATTGCCCGTTCTTCAGGTACTGCTGGAATTCCGGCATGAGCCGATTGCCTACTATAGATGATTGCTTGGAGTGCAGGCCTCGAGGACGCCAGCAGGACGAGACATCGGTGTTCCGGCGCTTAGGGCCCTGAACACGTCATGATGACCGTATGAGGAGGCCAACCAGGGGTGATTCCGAGCAAGAAGAAGAAGAAGATAGGTACCATCGTCCAAGGTGGTGTCTTGACGGGCTTAATCGCTCGCAAAAGCGCAGAGTGCAGCGCTTGCGCAATCTGGAAGAGGCAGAAGCAAAATACCTTGACGTCTTGAGGAAGGCACGTCTGGATCTCGCGGAACAGGTCAAGCGACCGCGAAGGGAGGAAAGGCGCCCTCCGAGAAAAGAGTGGCGCCCCAAGCAGACGAAAGCCGATGAGAAGCCATCGGCTGATGTGAACATGGTGTTCGTGCTCCCATCGGAGTTTTGGGCACCCCAACTGGAAGAATCGGCCATCGCACAATTGGATCTGGGCCCACGGCCGATCATCTTCGAGAAGCCCAAGGAGAAGAGCTACAAGCACCTGAAGGGATTGTATCTCAAGGGCTTCATCAATGGCAAGCCTGTGAATAGGATGTTGGTCGACATTGGTGCCGCAGTCAACCTGATGCCATACTCTGTGCTGCGCCGATTGGGTCGTTCTTCTGCCGATCTGATCAAGACCAATGTGATGCTTAATGACTTCAATGGACAGCCATCAGAGGCGGTGGGGGTTCTTAATGTGGAACTGACAGTGGGCTGCAAGACTGTACCAACATCGTTCTTCATTGTTAACAGCAAGAGTACATACACAGTGCTGCTTGGGAGGGACTGGATTCATGCCAACTGTTGTATCCCTTCCACAATGCATCAGTACCTCGTCCAATGGGATGGCGATGAAGTAGAAGTGGTCCCTGCAGATGATTCCAGCGAAGTCTCACTCGTAGATATGAACGCTTGGGATGCAGATGGATAAGAGCCGATCTCAGGGATCGCCCTGGAAGACTGTGATTGGATTGAGGCGACAAAAAACGGACTGAGGCTGGTCTTATCCACTGGCCTCACAGAGTAGACGCATCCTGGAATGCCACGGGATGTAATAGAGATAGAGAGGCCGGTCCCAGTGACCGGCCCCAAAAAATAGAAAAATCCTGTTTGGGTTCGAAATTGTTACATCATGTACACACGATGGCCTGCTCTGGCAGTTGGCCACTCATCGACTATTTGGTTTCGAATGATAACGGAAGTGTAGAAGCAGCCAGCCCACGCGGTTGGCCAAATAATTTTTCTTGTCATCTCCCTGTGTTTGCCGCTGATCTTGTGGACAACGAAGACTCGCTTGCGTTCGCAGCTGATTTTTCATACGACGGCAAACTCGGATACGGGTTCACGTCAGCTGATGATTTGGAAGAGGTTGACATCGGTCCTGGGGATAAGCCACGGTTGACATTTATCAGCAAGAAGTTGGATCCGGCCTTGCGAGAGGAGATGATTGCACTGCTGAAAGAGTGCCGGTACTATTTTGCATGGGACTACACCGAGATGCCCGGTCTGGATAGAAGCATCGTCGAGCATCGGCTCCCGCTCAAGAAAGGGTTTCGGCCGTTTCAGCAACGAGCACGTCAGATGAAGGCCGAAGTCCTAGAAGAAGTCAAGAAAGAGGTGGAGAAGATGCTGGATGATGGGTTCATCAGGCCGTGCCGGTATGCAGAATGGATCTCTAGCGTGGTACCGGTACAAATGAAGGATGGCCGATGGCGTGTCTGCGTCGATTTTAGAGATCTCAACAGAGCGACGCCAAAAGATGAATACCCGATGCCTGTTGCAGAAACATTGATCAACGCAGCTGCCGGCCACAAAATGATGAGTTTCATGGACGGCAATGCCAGTTACAACCAGATCTTCATGGCCCCGAAAGACGTGAACAAGACCGCGTTCAAAGTACCAGGCGCGGTCGGCTTGTTCGAGTACTTGGTGATGACCTTTGGACTGAAAAATACCGGTGCAACGTACCAACATGCCATGAATTATATTTTTCATGATCTCATCGGCAAACTAGTAGAGATCTATATTGATGATGTTGTGGTCAAGTCCAAATCGGCTGGGGGGGCATCTAGAAGATCTGCGTCAAGTTTTGGAGCGGACTCGGAGGTTTGGGCTCAAAATGAACCCAAAGAAGTGCGATTTCGGTGTGTCGGCCGGTCAATTTCTGGGATTCCTGGTGCATGAACGGGGAATCAAGATCGGCCTAAAAAGTCAAGAAGCTGTGAAGGCGATGAAGCCACCTACTACAAAGAAAGAGTTACAGAAGCTCATCGGTAAAATTAACTTTGTCAGACAATTTATTTCTAATCTGTCTGGACGCATTGAGCCGTTCATGGGTTTAGTGAAGATCAAATCCGATGATGAGTTTCGCTGGAGTGCAGAACAGCAGCAAGCTTTCGATGAAATCAAAGAATATTTGTCAAAGCCTCCAGTGTTGGTTCCTCATCAGCAAGATAGGCCGTTCTACGTGTACCTGTCCGTGGGTGACACTTCTATTGCTTCGGTGTTAGTCCAGAAGCACGACGGCCAGGAGAGGGTGGCTTTCTACCTCAGCAAGCGCATGTTAGACGCTGAGACCAGGTATCCTAAAATCGAGAAGCTTTGTCTTTGCTTATACTTTACATGTACAAAGCTTCACCATATTTTGCTCTCGGCGGAAACAATTTTCATATGCAAATCGGATGTCATAAAGCACATGCTGTCGGCTCCTGTCCTGAAAGGCCGGCTGGGAAAATTGATGTTTGCATTGTCAGAGTTCGATATTCGGTATCAGCCTGCGAAAGCAGTCAAAGGACAAGCACTGGCGGATCTTGTTGCAGACAGGATCAGCACTGATATTGCTGCATTATTTATTCGTGCTTGGGCTATGTTTTTTGACGGATCGGCTTGTGATGATGGGTGCGGTGTGGGAATTCTGTTGGTCTCGCCTCGTGGAGTGACTTACTCCTTTTCCATCAGAATGACTGCCTCATGCACCAATAATTTGGTGGAATATGAAGCCGTTCGCAAAGGGATGGAACTACTCCTCGAAGCTGGTGTAGAAGCGGTGGAAATTTTTGGAGATTCAAAATTGGTGATTTCTCAGCTCACAGAAGAATATAGATGTGAGAGCGAGGCTCTATTTCCGATATGGATGCAGTGTCGTGAGTTGATGTCACAATTCAGGTACATCAATTTCCACTGGATACGCAGGACTCTGAACAATGAAGCCAATGATTTGGCACAGATGGCTTCCGGGTACAGGGAAACAGCCGATGGAGTTGACGTGGAGGTTCAGTTTCTAGAACCCGGAGACTGGAGAGCCGATATCTTCAATTACTTGAAGGATTCGGCTCGGGGGGCACCCAGAAGGATAAGACTCAAGGCCATGAAGTATGTTCTAATAGGGGATGACATGTTCTACATGACCTTGGAAGGACTACTACTTAGATGTCTAGGACCTTCAGAGTCAAATCGGCTCTTGCATGAGGTTCATGAAGGAGCTTGCGGTACTCACCAATCGGCTCATAAGATGAAGTGGCTGATTAGGCGATCGGGATATTACTGGCCTACCATGCTTGAAGATTGTTTCAAATATTATAAAGGATGTCAGGCATGTCAGAGGTTTGGCAAAATTCAGATAGTGCCAGCATCAGTAATGAATCCTATCATCAAACCGTGGCCATTCAGAGGTTGGGGCATGGATATGATTGGACAGATCAACCCGTCGTCTAGCAAGGGTCACCAATGGGTCTTAGCTGCTACATATTATTTCACAAAGTGGGTAGAGGCAGTGCCCATGAGATCAATAGCGTCAAGAGATGTGATCAGCTTTGTCAAAGAGCACATCATCCACAAATTTGGAATTCCTCAAACTATTACGACCGATGGAGGATCGGTCTTCATATCGGAGGAGTTCAGAAAGTTTGCCTATGACATGGGGATTAAGCTGATCAGATCATCTCCATATTATGCCCAAGCTAATGGACAGGCTGAAGCATCCAACCAGAGCCTCATTAAGCTCATAAAGAGAAATATCGATGAATATCCTAGGCGCTGGCATGAGGTGTTATCAGAAGCTTTGTGGGCATATCGTATTTCATGTCATGGGTCCACCAAAACATTGCCGTACCATTTAGTCTACGGCCAAGACGCTGTGTTACCATGGGAAATCACGGCGGGATCAAGGCGTGTTGAGTTTCAGAATGATCTATCCGCTGAACAGTATGCAGCCTTGATGAACGATAATGTGGAGGACCTGACAGAGCTAAGGCTTTGGTCGCTGGAGAAGATCAAAGAAAATAAGGCTAAAGTTGCTCGTGCGTACAACAAGAAGGTCAGGCCTAAGGATTTCCAGGTTGGAGACTTGGTTTGGGAGGCAGTATTTCCATTGGGAACTAAAGATAAAAAGTTTAGTAAATGGTCTCCAACTTGGCATGGGCCGTACAAGGTTGATCAAGTCTTGCCTGGGAATGCATACATGCTCGAGGAATTGGACGGTGTCAAGTTTCCTGTTGCTGTCAATGGCCAACATCTCAAGAAATATTTCCCGAGCATGTGGGAAGGCGAGTAACAAAAAGCCGATGAGATCCATCTGGCTGCAGTGTAATAGGCCAACACGTTGAGTTGGCCGCAAAAAAAATCATGACAGGCCAGCACGTTGAGTTGGCCAGTAAGAAGAAAAAAGAAAAGAGATAGGCCAACATGTTGAGTTGGCCGGTAAAAAAAATAGTAAAATACATATGAGAAACGAAACAGCCGATGTGTAACCATCGACTTAAGATGTTTTTAAACAAGTACAAGTTTTAGGTTAACAGGCAGTACTAATTGTCTCTTGAGCCTATCTACTGGTTCAGAAATTCTTCTATGGCGTGGATGGCTTCTGTGCGGACGGTGTCTGCTCGTGCTATGATTGCTTCGTCATCTTTGTCATCGCCTGTTACTATCTGCCGACTCAAGGTGCTTAGCTCTGCAAACTCTGCTTGTATCTGCTCGGCTATTTCCTGGGTTTCTTGTTTGGAGTTTGCAATGGAAGCTTCCTCGGCCTGGATGAGTTTCTTGGTGGTATGAACCTTCTCTTCGAGTTCTACCAGTTCTTTCTTCAGGAGGTTCAGTCGGTTCATGTTGGCAGACACGTCAGCTTTGATATCTACAGTTTCTTTCTTCTGGTTGAGGGCCTTGCACTTTTGGGTAATGTCAGCTTTCAGAGAAGCTTGAGAGCGACATGCTTTCATCCTTTGTTGTGCTTTATTCACTTCTATCCGAATGAATAGAAGGTTGCTGGCTGGCCAAAACTTGATTTGCAATGGCTCCGGGAGTTGGGATTCTATTTGCTTGAAGATGTTCTTTATCTTGCTGGAATCATCAACTAGAGTAGTGATCGGAGCAGATAGAAGATTCTTGATGAGTTGAAGCCGATGTGCCAAATTAGCCGATTGCTGCGAAGATGGTGTTTCTGCTCCAGGGATAGTCAGACCCATTGATGCCGGGTCAAAGGAAAGTAAACCTGAAATGTCAAAATCCTATGGACATATCTGGAGTTAGAGCAAGATGCATTTATGGAGCTATCGGCTGATTCAGAATTGGTTTTGTAATGTTACCTGTTCTGGAGAAGTCTTGGGCGGTTCAGGAGCAATCGTCCTGTTAAAGCTTGTGTTGACATCGAGAACATTGACCGTATCGGTTTGTTCTTCGTTTGCATCCATAAGTGCATCAGGAGTTGCAGCCATCTCATGTTGTTCCAGGCTTTCTGCATTGGGGATGTCTTCAGCTGCGTCCTGAAAATAAAATTACAGTCAACCATGGTATATATGTATGAAATAAAGGAAAAGTTTTGAATGATGAGTTACCTGGTTGGTGTCGGACTCTAATGGATTTGGGGAAACTGGTGCTGGTTTCTTGATCACTCGCCTCGTGATCATTTTCCTTTTCTTGGTCAAGACTCGAGGGGCAACGCTTGCAGAAGTTTGTCTTCGCTTGGAAGCCGACTGAAGTAAGTTTGGCTGAACAGACATTATCACTTTCTTCATTGGTGGTGATCCTTTGCAGAAGAGTACATCAGGAGCAGTTGGAAGAAAGTGGAATGACTCCCCAGTGCTGGTCGTAGGTTCTGGACCATCTTGTTGCTGCTAACAAAGAAAGCAGGATTAGCCAAAAGAAAGGAATAGAGAGTTTGGAGGGAATAAAGTGCATAAATTCAGTACCTCTTCCTCGGGGATTACATATTCAAGATCGATTTGCTGCAGTCGAGGACCTAGAGCTTTTCTGAAGACATGAGTTTTCCATATGTTCCACCAAGTATCAAAGCCGATTGATGAAGAGGTGAAGGACATATCGGCTGGTATTGGAATGTGGAGATTATCAAACATGTTGTAGCATCTCGAGCTGGTGAGACCATCGGGCAGATCGGCTCTGCTCTCCACCAAGTGGTGAATATGGAAGTGGGGAGGGACCTGTCCTAGGCCAAATTGCCGAGCTGCTATGACTGGCTGGTAAGATTCATAACCTGGCTTGATAATTCTATTAGAGGTGCTGATGCCAACGGGGAGGAAGCCAGGTGCCGAGTGCTGTCGTCATCGGCAAAACTATCTAATCTGAAGGCGGTTGGGTTCTCAAAAGATTCAGATTCAGTGAATGGGAAATAAAGGGGATTATTTAGTCCTTTGTAGAAAACTCTGAACCAGTTTGCTGCATCTGTTGAGTTCAATACTGCCAGGAAGACTAAATAAAGCTTGGCCATAGCTAGTACATCTAATTGGTTTGTCACTCTCATCAGGGAAGGAGTTCGTGGTTAGACCTTGGAAGTTGGGGATATTGTGCTGAAAGTACAGTTGTGCCCACAACTGAATAAACCACCAAGGGCCTCCAGTTCTCAGTTTCTTGTGGTTAAGCAAGTTAGATGTCATTAAATGGAGATATCTGTAGGTTTCTCCAAGAAAGAGTTTGCCTAGGCCGGTGTGATTACCATGGACCAGGTGATAGGCTAAGGGAAGATAGTTCTTAGTTGGGGCTAAAGAAGGACCACAGAAGATGAAGTGCTCTAGCCAAAGATTTAAAAAGGCTGTGTGTTCCTTCTCAGTCACTGGACCTTTTGTTTTCATGTGCTGACTCATGTAAGTGTCCCAGTTTGTGCAGTTAACTTTGGAGGAAAGTTTGAAGGGGACTTCTGTCATTTTGTGAGCAGCAGGATTAGGAGAACTAATGTCTAGGCCAGTGATCATGGTGACATCCAGCAGAGTAGGGGTCATGGGTCCATGACCAAAGAGGAAACAATTCGGAGTATCAGACCAGAAATAGCCGATGATTTTCAGAATATTTTCATCTTTGTCAAGTGGAGATAATGATAAACTAAGTGTATCGGCTATGTTCAAATCCTGCCATAAGGGCATGTGACCTTTTGCTACTCTGTTGTACCATGTAATCCAACTCTCAGGGGGATTAGGCCAGGCTCTTAAGCAGTCGGCCCAGAGGTTCAGATCGATGTTTTGACTCACATAAGGAATCCTATTTGCTTCACAAGAGATCAAATCTATGGGGTTTTCATGGGTTCGTGGGCCAAGACAGAAAGATTTTGAGTTGGAAGGATGCGGCAGGAGGATGTCTGACACCTGAAGTTCAGAAATTCAGAAGTATGCGTATGGTGTCATGTTTTAGAGTTTTAGTTTCGGAAGCTTGTCATGTTTTAGAGTTTTAGTTTTGGAAGCTTAGTAAACTGAAGAAAACTAAAGGATTAGGCTGAATATTACATTCAGGCCGCAGATTGCCGCATCATCGATTGCAGACCTTGTCGACTGAGCTGCAGAATCTGCCATGATTCAGATCTGTTGACTTAGGGTTTGATTGTTGTAGGCTTTGATTCGAATTCCGGCTGCTTGGAGAGTTCTTGCTCGGATTTGTAGAGCTTGGTTTTCGAATTATGCTCGGATTCAAGAGTTCGGTTCAAGGTGGAAGTGTTACTCTACTCTTGTGCGGGTTACTTCTAGTTTGAATCTCGTCGGCTTTTGGATATTTATAGATGCCTGATGCGTTGCCATCGGCTTTTTTGGAAAGTAAGTGAGTATACGCGGAATTGAAGGAAATTCGATTTCATTAAAAAGGAAAGATCATTACAAGGAAAGCCGATTTTACAAAGGAATTAATCCTTCGGCTTTGTGATCCTACTCCTACAACGCTACAGCACTACTTCAACTGTTCGTAGGTGCCTAGTACCTACGGCGCTTGGGGCTTCGGGCCGGCGCATCCCCGCTACTGTCGTCGTCGTTGTCATCATCGTCGTCGTCTACGCCGCTGAAGGCGCTGCTGTCGCCTTCAGACCCGCAGTCGCTCCAGCCGTCGCCGCCGCCGCTGTCCTCTTCTTCACTGTCCTCCTCAGAGGACCTGAGGAACCGAAAGGGCTTTCCGACCATCGGCTCGTCGTCATCGGACGGGGAGTCAATCTCCTCTTCCGAGGAGGGGTCGACATCGTCCGAAGAGGGGTCTTCCTCCACGCCGCTCTCTGACTCCTCCCGGAACAGGAGCCGGAGGTCTTCTCCTTCAGTTTTGGGCTCGTCCTCCTCGGAGACGACCCCGAAATCGAACTCCTCTGCATCCCAATGCAGAGGAGCCAGCGCTTCGTACGCTGCAGTCGGGTCCCACTCCGGCGTCAGCTCCGGACTCTCCGGAATGGAGTCGATGGAAGAAGCAGGGAGGGGGGAAGAAGAAGGGGAAGAGGAGGAGGAAGAGTCTCCGAAGGAGTTGGAGTCGGAGGAGGAAGAGATCACCATTACTGGTGCTGGAAGATTGGGGTTTTCTGTGCTACTGGCTTTGGGAGGAAGAAGGAGTTTTGCCGTGAAGAAGAGCCGATTCGGGGTGAGATTAAATAGTGAAAGATGGAAGATAGATCGGCAGCTTCATGTTCTACGAGAAGCCAGAGACGTTGCATCTTCCTTGGTGGTTGCAGTGTGTTTAATGAGCATTAACGGGAAGATGAAGCGACGGATTTGTTTTGGAACTATCATTGCCAAAACCAGGGGGCATGTGTTATCGCCGTAAATTAACAGGATTAATTTATGGGCTGAAATCAAGATGGGATTAAAGCAGAAGATTGAAGAAGGCTTGTGAATCGGCTCCTGCGTGAGCATCTGGGCCACATGGGCCATGTATCTTAGATTTAGTTTAAGATTAGAAATAGAGTCCAATCGGGACAAGATTAGTTTAGATTGTTTCCCAAGTCTCCAGACTATAAATATGTACCCTTTGTTATTCGTAAAGAAGAGCGTCATCACGTCTCGCAAACAACAATCTCGGCGCATCGCCACCCCTAATCCTAGGGTTTCGTCCAAGTAAGCGTCATGCTGCCCTGATCGCTTCTCGCGATCAGGGCAGCGTTGTTCTTGCTTTTACCTTGGTATTACTCGTACTGAAGCGTTTTTTATGGCGAGTAATACTAGTTATCTTGATGTTCGTAGCAAGGCTTTTAGTAGATCCGTTGTGCTTCGTTGCTTATCATCTATGAATATCATGTTGTCTCTGTGCAGTCACGTTTCAATCTCATGCTAGTTCTTGTCGCATAGAATTAGTTGCACAGAGGCAACACCCTGCTTCTTTTAAGTTTAATACATCTGATCTGTTATGATTTGCTCTTATCTTAAGAGTTTGCGTAATATCTGCTAGGTTATGCCTTGCAAACAGGTTGGACGATCCGGTGGTGTAGTAGATGCTTTATCTTAGCCTTGATAGGGATTGTTCTGGGAATCGGCTCTTGCTAGTTCTTATGCCTCTGTTTTGGGTTATGGTTTAGTTCTCTGTTATGTTCATTAGGCCTAGTCACGTGTAGGATGACCCGATCTAGCAGTGAGGCTTTTATCATCGTGGATTAGATTAATTAGATTTAATTGAAGCAGCCTTATAGTTATTTGTTTTATTCAACAATATCTGGATGCAAACAGATCATCTGACACCAGGACTCGATCGGCTCTTTAAAGCCGATGCAAGAGTCGTCCCGGGGAGCCGACCACGGTTCGGACTTATGTTTACACGTGTCTTTTTATGCAGGAAACTGTTTGGAGCACGTTCGCACCCTCCTGATCGGGTATAGGTCAGGTGGCACGCCCGGCTTTCCATACATTCTCCGGGCGCGTGACGGAATTGCGGGCTGTCGACGAGAGAGCAGTGCCTGCCAGCGCCCCGGCGACTTCCCGGCTCTTCGTGTTGCCTGTCGCTGCTCGCCGGTGGGTTTCGACCGACAACAGTATGTCGACCGTAGTACTCCCCTCCACGGTCTGACCTTACTATTTTAATTCTTTTGTCAAGCTGATTTTCAACCTCAGCTTTGAATATTTTAAATTTATCCAATGCCTCAGATCTTTCTTTAATTAGATAAATGTAACCATAGCGGGAGTAATCATCTGTGAATGTTATGAACGAATCATAGCCATCCACACTTTTCACAGGAAACGGGCCACATATATCAGTGTGGATTATTTCTAATGTTCCTGCACTTCGTTTGGCACCCTTTTTAATTTGCTTTACAAATTTTCCTTTAATGCATTCAACGCATTGTTCAAGATCAGAGAACTCTAGATGAGGAAGAATTTCACTCTTCACTAATATTTCAATTCTCCCCCTCGAAATATGGCCTAAACGACAGTGCCATAATTTCGATGAAGTATCTTGAGTTCTCTTTCTTTCCTTTGTTTCTTTCTCTGACAAGGATTCATTTACATTCACATCACATACAGAATGCACTTTATTATGCATAGATAATAAATAAAGATCATTGTAAAGGAAAGCATCACCAATACAATTATTATTAAACCATAGTTCACATTTGCCATTCGCAAAATGACAACCAAAACCATCTGTGTCTAAGCGTGATACACTGATCAAGTTTCTTTGAAGCGAAGGAACAAATAAAACATCTTTTAATACAAGCATGAAACCATTAACTAGCTCGAGGGAGACATCGCCAACAGCTTCCACATCTGCTTGTACTCCGTTCGCGACTTTAATGTGTCTTTCGCTTCTTAGCGTAGTCCTTGTCGAACGAAATCCCTATAAAGAATTTGTAACATGCACAGTTGCACCAGAATCAATCCACCAAGTAGATTTAGAAAACTGTATATACAGGGATTCATTAACAAATGAAATTACATTCTCACCATTCTTTGTCATTATCATCTTTAAGTAGCCGGGACAATCTGCTTTACGATGCCCCTTGTCATGGCAGTGGAAGCACTCATCTTGAGCTGGAGGGCGCTGTTGCTGATACTTCTGTGGCATAGGGGCTTTGTCTTTGGTTTTAGAGGAAGAAGCAGCATGGAAGGGCCTTTTCTTGTTATTATGCACAAAATTGATAGACCCACCATTCTGTTTTTTGAGTCTATCTTCCTCTTGCGCACACATGCCAATTGCCTTTTCCATATTCCACTTCTCTGGCTGTGAGTTATAGTTTACAACGAATGTTGCAAACTCTTTTGGCAGAGAGGCGAACACCAGGTGCACCATAAACTCTTCCTTGAGATCCAAGTTCATTGGTTTGAGCTTGGAGTTCAAGGCGCACATCCCCATGATATGATCTCTTATAGTACCAGCATTGCCATAGTACCTCTTTGTGACCAACTGCTCTATGATCTGTGTGGCATAAGTCTTTGAAGAACCAGTAAACTGGTTCTTTATCTTTTCAAGGTACTCTGCAGCTGATTCATACTCTCCAATTGAACCCAAAATGTTAGGATCAATTATGTTCTTTATCACTGCCACACATTTTTTGTTGGCATTATTCCACTTTATCTATTGGAGATCATAGGCCATCTTTAAAGGAGCATAGTCCCTTTCCTTTTCCTGCAACTCAGCATCAGTGTCAGATTCCCCTCTCACTGGAGCCGGTGGCTCAGTGGGCTTTGGAGTGATGATCATCTCATCCACCTCTCCACAGACGAAAGCAAGATCAACCTTCTTGATCCATTCGCCATAGTTGTCTCCTTTTAGAGTTGGGATGTGATTGATGAATCCCATCAAGTTCATCCCGGCTGAAAATTTCAAAAAATAGTGAGAACATAATAACAATAATTGCATGTAATAATTTCAACATTGGTCAAAAATAGAACATACAACTGTTTATGCAATTAAATCTATATCACCGTTGGGCAGAAATAGAAATAAATGCACAAGAACTATAAAATTACAGTATTGTAATTAACAACGTTGGTCAGAAAATTATCAATACCATAATCCCCAAAAATGCTTTAAACATGCTCTGAAATTTAATTGTCTCGTTGGTTCGAATTAAATTAGAGAGCAAAAACTTTAAACTTTGCAGCGGAAACATGTAAAAATTCTATTTTCAGAAGCAATATTATGGACTTTTATTTCTAAACAATGTACACGTTGGTGCAAAATTGAATATAGATCAAAACTATATTCAAAATACTATAAAAAGACTTCTGAAAAATAGAAAAAAAAACAATTGAATCTATCACTGTTTAAACGGCCCGGACGAGAAATCGGCCCGAGGCCCACACTCTCGCGCGCTATGCGCGCATTTCCCTTTTGGGCCGGCGGCAGCACGCCACGGCGGCCCAGCAGGCACCCGGCCTGCCCGCACGCGCGCGGCGCCCCCGCGCCCAGGCCGCAGCGTGGGCCTGGGCCGCCAAATCGGCCGGCGCGCGGCACCCACCTGGGCCTAAACCGGCCTGCTCGCTCGCGAGCGCTGTGAGCCGTCGGATCGAATCCGACGGCTCTCCGCCCTTCTCGGCGGATCAAAACCGGCGAGCGCCGGCTGCCCCCCAACCCTAGTTTCATTCTCTCCCTCCCCGTCTTCTCTCTCCACGAAACGGCGGCAGCCATGAGTGGACGTCGGGGAAGGTAGCGGCGACGCCGCCGCCGGCCCTCTCGCCGGCGCGCGTTCTCCCCCGTGTGCGAGCACGCCGCCGTCCAGCGGCTTGGCGGTGGTGCCCTTTCCGAGCCCGCGCATAGAGAAGGCGTCCCGAATCCACGAGCGGCGGCTCCGATCTGTGTGCCGGCGAGCCGGCCCTCTATTGGGCTCCCGCGCGGCCGGTGGCCGACGGGGGAGCCGGCGGTTGGACCCAGGTAAGGCCTCGCCACCCTTTTTCCCTGAGGGTTAGGATTAGGGTTTCAAATTTTCTTTTCTTTTTCAATTTGCATCGATTTGCCTTTTCTGTCTCTTGATTCTTTAATTCGTGACCGAATCTACATTTCCCATCTCGATCTACACCTAGTGTAGGCTCTGATACCAATGGTATACTTCTAGGATCGACTAGTGCACGGATCGAGCGGGTATTTCCTTTCTCTTTCATTTTCATGAGTACAAAGGGGTCCTAGATCTAGAACATAGAGTACACAGAGAGAGAGGGAGAGACCATCACCGCCAGTGCTTGAACTCGATCCGGCGGCCATCTCTGGTTCGCTGATTTAGATATGCTCTAGGGCAGCGGCGAGTGACGCAGCAGCTTCACGGTCGCGGCGGCGTTGTCGTGGACGACGGTGCCACCGGCGACGAGTAGAGGACGATGGCGGTGGCGGCGGTGGAGACGCCAGTGGAGTCGAGGACGACGGCTGGTGTGGCGCAGTGGCGGCGGCTTCCCGTTGCTTCTGCGCACCCTCAGATCGGGCTAGGGTTTTTCGGTGGGTTTGGCGGCGCACGGCGAACCTCGTGCTGTGTGCCGCCGGCCTCCACCTCTCTTTATAGCGCAGCGCAACGGGAGCCCACCAACTATGTGTTGGGTTGGGCACCCCCGATCAAGGCGCGGATTAAGGGCCAAATAGGAAGGAGATCAATCCAACGAAACCATCTAGATACACACCGAGTCCGCACATGTAAAGGATCGGAATATGCCTTGCACAGATTCTATCTTATTCCTGCACGCGTCAAGTCTCTAGTCTTCCCATTCTAAAAAAAAAATAAAGTCTCTAGTCTTCCCTAGCTCTGACGCTTTACTCTTCTGCCTGACGAGTGACGAAGAAGAATTAAATCCTCCCGATGACCCGGTTGCCGCTGCTTGGACATGCATGGATGCCACAGTCGGCGACCGACTCTGACGACTGAACCGGCCGGTAAGACTGACTGACCAAATCACGACGACCTCTTGGCTGTTGTGATGGTGAAAACCCCTGTGAAGCACTCACGTTGTGCACCATCAATAGGCTCGCCTTCGTTCCCCTTCGCTCCCTGCTTCCTGTCTGTCCTCGATGCTAACCATGGCATATGCCGCGAGATATTCCCAGCGTAAGCGTACTGACTCGCACGAGCTAGCTAACCCGGCTTGCACTCCTCCCCAACGATGATTCGTCTCCCTCGCGCGTTGCATTTGCCAACCCACGACGCCATCACAAATACTTATTTATACTTATTTATATATATGCATATATATAAGTTAGTGAGTAGGTGTTCTGATAATTTTAGGTGTAGATCTTACTTGCTTACTAGCTACGGGCTGTTGGGGTTGAGCTGAGCAACCCGACCAGCTGAGCATTGTGAGCGAGGCAGGAGATCAGGAGGAGAAGAAGTTTGGGAAGAGGCTGAAGAAGCAGGTGGAGGCGAGCCTCCCGGAGTGGAGGGACAAGTTCCTGGCGTACAAGCGCCTCAAGAGGCTGGTCCGGCTCGTGCCGTCGTCGCCGTCGCCGCGCCGGAGGGCCGCCGAGGTCGCCTTCCTGCGGCTGCTCGACGCCGAGGTCGACAGGTTCAACGCCTTCTTCCTCGAGCAGGAGGAGGACTTCGTCATCCGCCACAGGGTCGGTCCCCCTCTGCCTACCATACGAAACGACGGTTCGTGTAGTTGTGTGACGTGTGCTCCCGTGGGTTTCCATCCGCCAGTGGCGTGCAGGAGCTGCAGGAGGCGGCGAAGAAGGTGGCGGCGGGCGGCCGTGAGGGAGAGGCCGCTGCGGAGGTACGGCGGGTGCGCAGGGAGGTCGTCGACCTGCACGGGGAGATGGTGCTGCTGCTCAACTGCAGCGCCATCAACTACACAGGTTGGGGTTGGTTCTTCGGTCTCGCCGTGTCGGTGCTGTGCCTCTGAACTCTGCTTTCCCTCTCTTGCTCCTGCACCTCTGTTCTGCTACAACAGACCAGATTCCAGGTTGTACATTTCAAATTGTGGTCTTTGTATTAAAAAAGGATTGACTACCGTACCTAGCAAAAATCATGGTAGGAGCACATGCCATATAGCCCAACAAACAAACTTGTCGTTGATTTCCTAGCATCAGGAGCTGTGTCCCATTCCTCCCCCCCCCCCCCCCCCCCCCCCCCCCCCCAAAACTGACTTTTGACTGGAACTTTCTCCTGGATTGAACCCTTCAACTAGTAGACTAGCCATATTCAGCCCATCAGTCACCCATACCAGCTGCTTCGTCTGTCTGCAGATGTTTTCATTATGCAACAATTTGGACATGTCGCTTGACCATTCTTTTTTCTTTAAAATCAAAGGATGGCGAATTGACGGGTGAACTTTGCAGGGCTGGCCAAGATCCTCGAGAAGTACGACATGCGCACAGGCACAGGGCGGCTCCTCCGGCTGCCCTTCATCGAGAAGGTGCTCGGGCAGCCCTTCTTCGCGACGGAGCTCATCTCCAGGCTCGTCCGCGAGTGCGAGGCCACCATGGAGGCCGTGTTCGAGGCTGGCGGAGGGCGTTCCAGCGCCGGTGCGACCCCGTGGCGGCGGCTGCGGCGGCGACGTCCACCAAGCAGGGCATCTTCCGGAACACCGTGGCCGCGTTGGTCACCATGGGCGAGCTCCGCAGCGGGAGCTCCACGTACGGGCGCTTCTCGCTGCCGCCGATGGCCTCGCCGGAGTTCGACCTCCTGCGGTGCGTCCTGGTTGCCGATCCCGTGCCCATCTGAGAGGTAGACGCGCGGGGAGTTTCAGCTCTGGTCTTCGATTGTTCTACAAGTCAGGCCATGCAGAGGAATTTTAGTGATGATGAGTAGTTTGAGCGTTCAGACATGAAGCCCCGTTCGCAATAACACCCAAGATTTTGTTTTTGTTTTTACTCCGGCTGCGGCTCCTCTAATGAAGCAGCTTCTCGGACGGAGCTAAAGTTATTTTAAAAAATATGACGCAATGACTCCTATTTCTCATGAATGAGTAGAAAAATGTCAAATGTCCAATGTATTTGATGTTACGTTTCCCTCGGTTCACTTGATGCTGCTTATATAGCTGAAAGCAAACAATTCAGATTGTTTAGTGGGCTTTCTAAAGGGAATATGGGCTATTAGGCCCAAAAGGGAACAGAGAGATCGAGATAAAAAAAAGAGAGACGGAGATAAAAGAGGGCTCTGCTCTTTCGGCCGGCCATGGCTGACATCCCGAGTTCAAGGCAGGGTTTTATTTCCCGACCGGTTAGCGGTAACCGTCGGCCTCCGGTTCCGGTTTACCGAACCGGTTTGATCGGTTACCGGTCGGAACCGGTCAAATTCAAATTTGAATTTAAATGGCGCAGTTCAACCGGTTCGTACAGGTATACCGGCCGGTTTGACCGGTTTACCGGCCGGTTTGACTGGTAACCGGTCAAATTCAAATTTTTTTTTTGGTTTAAATTCAAATGCACGCAAAGTATACTAAATAAATATTTGTATAACATATTTTAGTCTAAATGAACCCTCCAACCCTCTTTTGTACTACTTTTACATTATATTTGTATATTTTTGTATGTACGTTTTTTTGTTTAATTTTAAATCCCCGCAAACTATACTAAATGAACGCTTTTTTGAGAAAATTTGACACCATAGATTCGTCGCACCTTGAAGTATTTTTAGGAATTTTTAGGAATTTTTCATTTTTTTGAATTCAAATTTAAATTTTGAATTTGGACCGGTTTCATACCGGAACCGGGCCAGACCGGTTTGACCGGTAACCGGTCAAATCGAACCAAACCGGACCGGTTACCGACAGTTTGGTGAACCCTGGTTCAAGGTCACGATGAAGCTAGAGCTGAATTGAGTGGGTGCACTGTTTATGATTCTGCTTCTAGTTCTCTAATTTATAAAATGGAAATTTTATAATTAATATTGAATTTTCGTTTCGAGGTGGGTGCCCAAGCACCCCTCGGAGACAGCGTAGCTCCGCCCCTGGTCAAGCCGGCGGAGCAGAAGCAAGTGGCAGAACCGATCGCCTGAGATATGAGAAGCTTGTTTGTGGTGGAAAAGAAAATGGTGGAGGGCAGCACCGGATTGCAGGCGGCGGCGACCCCGCCTCTGGCGACGCCGCCGGCCAGCGGTGCGCACCCCGCCGCCGCCCTGCGCGTGCCACTCCACCTCTGCGGCGCAGCCACTGCATCTCATAGCCGCCCCCGCCCCCGCCCCCGCCCCCGCCCCCTCGCTTCCACCGTTCCACGTGATGCCGGGTCAGCACGTCCTCGCCGCTCCACGCGATGCCGAGGACACCAACGCCATTTAACATGGTGACGTCAGGAGGAACTGGAGAAGCAAAAAAATTCAGCTTCATTCTCGCAGTAGGCCGTTTTGAAGCTGTTTTGAAGAGAACCAGGTCGGCTTCACCTGGAGCCGGTGAGGGAGCCCTACTAAAGGGGCCTTGTACATGTTATAATATAATTTCCTATTAATAAATAATTTTAATTTTGAACAAAACCAAAATGACGAACTAATGGGTTTAATGTTTATCAATCGAACATGGGAAAACATAAACTTGCAGTACACAACTAATCTCCTAAGAATTTTCCCCCCAAAAAAAGGACAGGTTTTAGATCAATTTCTAAAGCTGTTAGATAAGACCCCTTTTAGTTCCCAAAATTTTTCCGACGGTACCCGTCACATCGAATCTTTCGACACATGCATGAAGCATTAAATGTAGTTAAAAAATAACTAATTACATAGTCTAACTGATTAGCCCGAGATGAATCTTTTAAGCCTAATTAGTTCATAATTGGATATTATTTGTTAAGTAACAACCAAACATGCTACAGTAACTTTTCGCCAACTTTTTACAAACTAAACAGGGCCTAATTGATGCTCCCTCCGTTCCAAATTATAGGTTGATTTAGCAAATTTAAATACATAGCTTTCGCTATGCATCTTGCTAAACATTATGTTAGATACATAGCAAAAATTATGCATCTAGATCTGCTAAAACGACCTACATTTTGAAATGGAGGGAGTATATTATATCAAATGAAGTACTACCTCCATCAGAATTGTCTTTCGAGTTCCTTTCTTCGCACTTCAGTCGAAATGACTGAAAATGCGAAAAAAATCTAATGCAAGGATGTTAGTTGCTCAGAAAATTCCATCTGAGTGCTCAATAGTAATTGATACACATGAAACAGCTTGAATTTAGAACAGACAAAATTTGGCCCAACCCAGGCCAGGCTGCACGGATATGAAACAGCTACTCTCTACACCCTATATCTTCTATAGCTAAATAACCACCCATGATAGGTCACACCCCCATTTGCTCGACAGTTTACACCCAAAATGCCGCAATCGATACAGCTACCGAAAGGAGAATGCTTGCATCAATTTCCTACAGTTCGACAGTAACTGAACGCACAATTGGCGATTTCACCAAAGAGAGCAACATCTGTAGGGCGCAGACAAAGATTGTGATAATGAGCACTGAAACACCTGTAGTGAAGTTGCCTTTTTAGAATGCTTTTCTGCTCCTTCAAGATGTTGACTTGCGTCGCACTACTAGATCATCAGCTGAGTAATACTCAGCAATAAGCCGGTACATATAAGATGGACTATGCCCTCCACTGTCAGGCAAAGGTAAGTATATCAGGAAACTAATTGAATAGTTTAAACAGAAGTGCACAATACGACAAGTGTTTGTCAAGGTGTGGTAGCAAACAAAACATGCCATAAAAGTAAATGTAATTTCAATCCTTAATCAGTTCAGGAAGGTGTCTGAACTCTAAGAAACAAAACACAAGCCAAATCTATAATGTGTTTTTTGTTGAATCAATGTGCTCCTTGAAAGAAGGTTGGGCACCACTATGTGGCATGTTCTTTTTGTGGCTAGTAATTCTTAAACGGTGTTGGACAGCTGATAGGCTGGCCAAACAAGATGTACCACATCCTTCCTCATGCCCACATTGCGATCAGGAACAAGAAACTACTCAATATCTACTCCTTTCACATGTGAGGGCTAGACAAATCTGGTTCATCCTTCTTCAGCAGGTGGGACTGCAAGCTTCGACTCCACAGCCAGGCGTGGTGTCCTTTTCAAGTTGGTGGTGTGGAGCACTGAAAAGGATCTACAAGCTTTTCACAAAAAGGTTTAATTCACCCGTCAAAAACTTGTAAACACAGGGGCGACCGTCCTCAATGGGGTTGTTCCTGATGTTGTTCATCGGTGCTAAAAGGCAGTGAAGGAGCAAGGTACCCTGTGGTGTGCTGTAAGAGCTAGACCTTGAGGATCTAGTTGTGGATAGGCTAGCCTGCTCCTTCTGTGGTAGTCCTTTTCCATTTTTCTTGCAGACGAGAATGTCTAGTTTACCAGGTGTAGTGGTGTGTATGTGTTGTAATTATAACTCCTCTTTCATGAAATGACACGCAACTCTAGTGCGTGTTTGAGAAAAAGTAACGTAGGCCAAAATAGTTTGATCACATGGGAATTTGCATGGCATCAACACACCAGGCACTGAAGTCTCTCTGGTTTCACCAGGCACATATCTGTCCTTTACTAAGTTACTATATCCCAGAAAACAGATCCAGAGAAAACTTACGTATCAGTGATGAATAGGCTCACAAGCTTCGGCGGCACATAGTCAAATGTCGGGTTGACAACGTTCAGTAGGAGACTACCATCCTGAGTACTGAAATTCATACAATCTGAAAACTCGCCGAAGTCGAGCAAATCAGACGGTGATTTAAGCTCATTCAGCGAAACCTCTGGGTTGTGTGGATACAAAGGACACAACTGGGGCACAAGAAACAAGATTGTTAAATGTTTAACAAGATATAAAAAGATTGGTACAACAGAACTTCAGAAGTAGATTCCAATTCAAATTATTCTAGGTGAACGGACATTCAAGTGCAAATAGAACCAATTGCTCTTTAAGCAACATGAGAGGCCATTCTCAATCATCATTCTGGAATATTTGCAATAAAACTTTTTAAACTTTAACCACTAATATACACAAAATATTGCAGATTTCAATGAAGGGTTATCACTCCATCTGGTAGCAAATATTAGTTCTTTAGGACACTGTCACAGTTAGTTTGACTAGTTATTTCTATGGGCACACTATTACCAACAAAACAAATTACACATTGTAAAAATACATTTGATGGTGAATCCAGTGGTATTTTTTTCTTGTGATGATGCTAAAATTGAATGAATAATAATTGAATGCAATTGAAGATGTGCATGGTACAACAAACATCAAGAGTCTAACTAAGCATGTCACCTAATATGAAAAGAAAATAAGTATCATAGAGATCTCCTGAGATGAAAATAATTTATATAAATATAAGGAAGAAACTAGTAGTATCTGAATTGATGTTGAGGAAACATTTGGCTAATATGTATCATGGTGTCACCCTAAATCATTGGCAGCAGCATCTAAGTGCTTTAAGTCCACTTCTGTTCATTTAATAACGACATAGTAGCAAGTGGGCGATAATAGGAGAATGCACCATGCAATGAATGTTGATCGGAGTATCAAACAATAAACTATGGAGGCATGCAACTTGTAAACAACAGGAAAATAGAGATACTGATTCTCTTTTGGCTAATTAGGTTGCAAAACATGGGAACAGATATCATAAAATAAATGCATTAGGTACATAAACAAACCTTGTGACTACCAGCAACTACAACAAAGGGCACAGCATGCCTTTGGGCAGCAAGTGCAACCATGTTCATCCCTACTGGTGCAATGACTCCACCATTTGCCATTACAGCATGAGCTCCAACTATGACCTTAAGATAAAATCAAGAGTTATATTTGTAATAAAAATAAAGAATTTGCAAACGAACAATAACCACACATGTGTACCATGTTAACTCGAGAGATCATAGCAAAAACTGCTGAATCTGTTATAACAGTAGTTTGTACACCTTTCTCAACCAGTTCTTTTGCAAGAATATGGCCCTGATATCTGATTCAAACATCAATGTTAACATAATGAGTCAAGCAATAGGATCATGTGCATAAAAGACAATCAGGTTACAATAAAGGTCAAATAACAAACAAACCTTGGAGCACCTTCTGCAACAAATACACGAAAAGATCTCTTCTTCTCCTTTGCAGCATACAGAAACTCCTTGACAGTTCTAGAACGACCTAAAGTGAGGATTACCTCACTGAAGCAAATAATAAACAATTAGCTACGGTTAGTATTTAAGTAAGCCAGCAATATATATCAGCTAGCACACAAGTATTTATAGGGGAAATCCAGAATATAACTAACATAATAACATCATGGGCTAGACCGCTAGAGCAATATCAGATTCTTCGGATATTGGCCTGTCGAACCTATATTGCTTATATGCTAAGGACAATGTTTGAGGTAAAATACTCTCGAGCAACATGCAAGTATAATGCAATGGGTTGTTTACACAAAATAAACTTTCATCATATCAATTCAAAAGACAAATAAATCATCAACAATATTCATCTATGATTGCAAGAAATGACAGAGAGAATGTTTCTACCAATGCCTTTTCTAGAAATCTAGATGTGACAGTAAGCAATATCACAAATCATTTGGATGGATATTTCCATGAAAAGTTGTCCATTTGAAAAATATTTTTCTCATTAATTAGAAATTAATATTCGCTCAACTGAAAACCACACAAGAAGTACTTGCCCGTTTGAGGTATGCTTTAGCACGTGTTAAACGTATCAAGAATACATATCATATGAAATAGCTCAAAAATGTACTTCATCACTAAAGTAACTCAAATAAAAAAGGGGAGTTCTACTATATTAAAAAATAATATTTCTAATTGTTAGCCAAAGCACAATCATACTTTTGGTGAATAAGTTCCACAGCTTGCTCAGAAATCGGCTCATAGCATGAGTCAATCTCATCAATAAGATCACCAATGGCTGCAATCACATCATGCTTCAGTTTCCTAGTTGAGCTCTTATCTCCAGCTGCTATAGCAGAAAAAACATGATTCAGTGCCAATGATGGTGTAAACAAGCAGTCTTTACAAGTGTAACATATTCAAAATATGGTTTTAGTATAACCATTCCTTAAAATGATATATTTTCTAAATCATGTAGGAACTATCAAAAATAGCAGACCAGGTGGGATATTGAGTAGTGAAAGAACTGTGAGAATATGCATTGAAAGATAACTCAAGAATATACATTTACTTTTTCCGTCTGAGTCCCCAGCTGATGACGCAGTGCGTGAAATTGCAGGACTCACAGGAATATCTTCTAGGAGAGTCTGCAAAGAAGGTGCCCGAAGAGCATTTCTAGCATGTGCAGCAAGAACAGCAGCAGACAATGAAGGGCGATCATCATGTTCACTGTCATATTCGTCATCGCTGTCAACGGTAACAGAAAGGCCTTCAATACCAACTGCTGTAGCAGATATATCCTCCTCTTTTATTATATGCAAAACACGTCTCACAATGTTTCCAACAGCAAGCTCTGCAAAAACAAAGTCGCATTAATATAAAAGTTAGTATTACAATAAAAAAGGATATGTCAGGTATCATTTGTCTATCGTCCACCAATCGATGCCAACTTGTAAGGTTGTAGCACTGTTCCGTGAACTTGCATTTTACTTTTCTGTCCCCCATTTGCAGCAGATTTAGCTCACTTCTCATCCTTTGATGATGCAGGAGTTCAAAGCGAACCAGCAAAATGTCCCATGCATCTGGGCCAGAGCATAGCTTTGATGGCACCGAGCTCATGGAAATAAAGCAAGGCAGCAGTTTGTTCGAATCACAAGGGAATGCAGATGGCCTCGAACATGATTGAAGAAGGGAAGGTGAAGAAGACGAATCTGGGGGATTTGAGGTGGCAGTTTGAAGAGGCTACAGTTCAGTGGCTCACCAGTCACCAGCTCCTCAGGCAAGAGGCAAGGATGGTAGCAGCAGTACAGCACACCCAGTGGTAGGGGATTAGGTGGCAACCATCTTTAATGTCAATTACATCTTAGGATTGCTTGGCACAGCACATCATCTATTATTTGATAATTGAGACAATCTAAGGTGCAGATAAACTACAAGGTGAGGGGAGGGGGCTAAGGAACTGAAGTGCAATTTTAGTGACACAAATGGTACAACCTTGGAAGTTCAGTGCCTACAGAGTAATTGTATCTAACTATTTAACAGTGCACAGTGTTTACGCGGATGTTCATCCATCTAGTACTGTTGCTCACTCAATTTTATTCAAGAAGAGTATGAGTATCTCGTTCAAGCAGACACCTGAGCATATATACTGCCCAACTCTATCCAAAGTTCTAGAATTAATTTCCTTACTCCGAAACAACCCAAACCAAAGGAGTCCTTACAGTATGGTAAAGAATGATTAAATTACAAAATAAACTTCGTCGCTTGGGCCCAACTATGACTCAAGACTCCATGTTTGCTCCGGATATTGCATTTATTACACTCAAGAACATAAATTTACTTTTACATTATGCTTCATTGACAGATTGGATGCTACAACAATTAGAGAGCTATGTTAGTAACAAACAAAATGTTCAAGGTAGTTCCTTTAAATATGGTACTAAAATAAAATAGGCTCCAACAGCAGCTCTCAAATTCAAGCAACTATGAAGTTCGGATTTTCAAGTACAAGATGCCCTCAGAAGCCTAGACATACTAGATATGACTCAAACTCAATACAACTATACATCAAATTAAGGGAAAATAGTACAACATCAGAGCTTGAGGCAACAACAAGAAAGCCTTTTTAGTCTGAAGCATGTTAAGGTAGGCTAGAGACGAAACCCAACATGAACCACCAACAAGAAAGAAAAACATATAAGTTTGAGAATAAGCTTGAAAATAAAAAGTAAATATAATATGAGAACTTACATATGTACATTTTAAAAATTAAACTACATTGGGGAATGAACATCAAATGATTTTTCTTAAGTTATGTTATGCACCAAGTTAACGTTTGCTGAGAAAACATAAAGTTCAATAGCAAGGAAATACATCCCATTGAACTGAATCCGATGTCTCTGAGATCAACTCAGAACACACATCAAGCCACAATCAGTGCCGTTTAAGCCAAACAATTAGGTGTAAATAGTGAGGCATACTAATAATAATCAATGGTCCCAAATACCAATACTTATCTGCACAATTTTAACTCAGATGAGCCACCAGGGATTGACCTCACCGAGTAAAGATAAGAACTCGTACCAGGATTTACCATTGTTGGCTAAAGCATTGTTGGCGAAATCTTACTTACCTAACAGGCCAGGCGGCGCATTTGCTACTTACCTAACTAACAGAGCAGGCAGGCGCATTTGCCAGAACAGGCGCATTTGCTGGTCCAGTTAATTACGGATTGGATATGACAGTTCATTACTTTAAATTCTGGGGACTGCTCATTTCTTTGTTTAGCATTTCTTTCCTGAATCAGAGTTTTGAGTAGCCCGAGTGAGGGACGGACATGAAATTAAGAAAGAGCCCGCACGCAGGCTTCTGATGAGTGGCAGGCTGCAACTGTGACATGGGAGCCAACAAAATTCAATTACAGTAAATGTTGCATAGCTATCCTTAAGTTTATGGAATGTAATTCATGAAACAAAATGTAGTTTTCTAAGGTACTAAGCAAACTAGCTCCAACAGCACTGGTGCTGGCAAATTACAATCAAATTCATATGCACTAGGCCATCCCCATTCTTTAATATGGTGGTACAATTGTGAATTGGGAACATATAGAGGACCAATTCTCACAAAAAAAAAAGAATCAGGTAAATTTTACAAATCAAATCCAATACACGGACATTAACATTCTACAAAAGCAGTAAACATCGCCCCCTATTCAGCAAATTATCCTTCTTATCAGTACTTGAGGATTTAGTGATACACACAGGAGAAATGCACGATGAGCAAAACCACTAACTCTCAATGTAACTGGAGCACGATAGAATCACAATTCGGTAAAGTATGAGTTGGAGCTTTTACCGATGGGATTGGCGGCGATGAGCTGCTCCCCGACGGCGCGTACGGCATCAGCGAGCGCGGCCGCCTGGTTGGCGCTGCTGCCCATCCGGTGCTGCGATACCACCGACCGCAGAAGCTCCGCTGTCTGGCGCGCCACGGCATGCGAGCCCTCCACCTTTCTGACCAGTCACCACAGATATGCACTGGAATCAGCGCACCAGAGCAACGGCGACGGAATCAGATGGGGAGGCCGGGGTGAGGCGGCGGCTTACCGTCGCTTGAGCTTGAGGACGAAGTCTCTGACGAGCGGCTGCACGTCCGGCATGGCGGCGCGCGCAAAGGGGAACCCAAGGAGATGAGGAGGGGTTCGGATTTGGGTTGGGGATCGGCGGCGAGGAGCAAGCTGGGCGGGGTTAGGGTTTTCCGCGGAGGAAGGGGAAGGGGAACTAACAATGACGGCACCAAGGCTTTACAAATTTTACAATTCGGTTCTTGTTTTTGAATCCTGTAAATGTAAAGATGAAAAGAAAAAAAAGATTGTATCCTGGTGCCGGGCATAACATTACCAAATTTTAGGAAAACAAAATATTTTCTTTTAGAGTAAATTGCACTCACCCTAAAACAACTTGTTCGGTGGATGCAAATTGGTCCAACAACTTGTAAAATGCTCAATTAGTATAATAACTTGATAGGTGAGTGCAGATCGGTCCAACAACTTATAAAATACTCAATTTAATGCGATAACTAGGCAAATAGGTGCATTCACAGTCCAAACATTACACAGCAATATAACTAATGTAAGGTCTCAATAAAGAGTATATTCACGTTAGAATAAATTATTAAGTATTATTTGACAATTGATTTTCATGCTGCACCTGCGTGGCAATGTATTTGGCTAAGATAAGAACCCTCAATGTTTAGAAATTAATGTTATGACTTTACATTAATTATTTTTGTATAGTGATTTAGTTTTGATTAAAACTATTTAATTTCATATTCAATAATAAAAAAATTCACCCTCACTGTCTCCGATATGTTTGATTATATGTGTTGCTAAGCTAAAAAAGCCAATATATTGATATAAAGTGTTGATATCTTTTAGAAGCTTGGTACGTATATTTTTAAAGCCTCCTATATTCGTTAGAAAAGAAAAATGAGCTAAATAAACATAAATAAACATCAACATTGTTGAATACATGAGCCGAAGCGCAGAAGGAACCTAAGGTTTCAGTGTCTCTCTTATCGACTTCAGTGTTTGAGTGATGCTAATGGTGTAATTCTAAAATTTGATTGAATTTGAACTAATAAAAAATTGTACATAGTTGAAAACAACAACTGGATCACCATTTATAAAATTTAAAAATTATTAACGTTCATCTACTTTGCTTAATATGTTTCTGTTGTAATGGTAGTTAAATAATATATTATTTTTAATAAAATCATAATTAAGTAATTTATTTTGAGAATAAAATTATTGGCGTCCATTGCGATAAGAAAATCTATGGTCTAGTAATATATTCTGATGTGAATATACTTTTTTATTGTGACCTGACATTAGCAAAAACATTATCGTGTACCGTTTGGACTGTGAATGCACTAATTTACAAAGTTATTGCACTAAATTAAGCATTTTCTAAGTTTTTTATCAATCTACACCCACTTGTCAAGTTATTATACTAAATTGAGCAATTTAGAAGTTATTAGACCAATTTGCACCCACCTGCCAAATTGTTGTATGATGGAAGCATTTTACTTCTTTTTTTAAGGTTCATCCCTAAATCCTCACGTATTGTCTAAGATCTACTAGTGTAAATCATAATCCAATTCCACACACGAGCATTAGCAAATTTCCCGACAGTACACCTGATCTACCCGACCTAACCCGACCTACAAAAAAACCGGTCCCACCCCAACCCGATTAATCCGTGTGTCAGGCTCGGGCCAAAATTTTCGACCCGATAAAAAACGGCCAGGATCAGGCCAAATTTTTGACCTAAAACCCGACCCAACATGACCCGACTTGAATTTTATACATAAAGAATTGGATTTGACCAGACCTAACCATGTGTTGAGTCGGGCTTGGGCCAAAAAAATCCAGCACGATGGTCGGGTCGGGCTACGTATGAACCGAACAAAATAGTATTGGATTTTTATCCGATCCAAACCCGACCCGATCCGATAAATGATCGGGTCTAGTTTCATGTGGGTGGGGTACGGCCAACGTTGCATCTCTCTCCTCTTTAGCCTTGTCCTCTCTCTTTTCCTTTCTCCATTCCATTCTTCTCTCTCCTCCAACATCATATTCAAAATTTTAAATCTTTCGCTATAGCTTCCTCTATAGCCGATATAGTTATTTGAGGCATGATACCGCTATTTGAACTCATGTGTAATTTAGCTATTATAGCCATAGCCTCATTTAGTCCGCTATTAGCTGTATTAGAGTCCAACAACTAAATCTCTTAGCCCACTATTCAGGACCATGATAGATCTCATCGAGAGAGACGGTCCAGCAAGGCATGTGGCGTTAGCTCTCTTGAGGGTGCCCGCGGTGCATGTCTCTCCTGCCCTTTTCCTTTCACCACTGGGAGATGGGACTATGGGAGATGGTTGGGCCTCCGCCCGTTGCATGGCTCCGAAGAGCCGAGCTGAGGTGACAACTTTGAAGGGTGCGCGCAGTGTTGGTTGTAGCAACGCGGGTTCCTCTTCGTCTTCGCCGCCACGAGGAGGGCCTATCCACGGAGCCTGCATGCTTGGCTTGTGGAGTTGTGGTGCCGGTGTTCGACGAGCCAAACCATGGCGGTGGACGGGTGGAGAGACGTGGATTGACTGCCGCCTGGTGGCAGAGACCACGGGAACGGGGGCGGCCACGAGCTACCACCATCAGCGGTGGTGCGGCTAGCGGTCGGCTGGCACGGGCGAATGGCGGCTAAACTTAGTTTTCTTTTTTTTTCTACTAGCAGAGACGAGACGCACGTGCGACATGCACGTGTTAAAAGAAAATTAAAAGATTTAAGGATCCACCAATTGTAATTCTTGCATTAAAAAGAAAATACTATGACTATGATTATTTTCATCTATACATCATAGTATATATAAATGATAAGAGATACGGGAATCACATATAAACTTACAATTCTCAAGTCAAACATGTAAAAATTGAGCCAAACTTATATTCTATTATGTATCTTTAAAAAACTTAAGCATTACATCCAAATGGCAATCAACAAATGCCAAGCCATCATACAAGTATAGGTTTTTGGTTTGTCATTCTCAAAGGGGACAGGAACTGTAACAACCATAAGTCCATCTTCAAATGCATGATCTTAAAGATTGTCATCATTTTGGTAACCCACGAATTCTACTTCTGGCTTGAAATTCACAATCTGAATAATTCACGAGATGTGTCCCCATCTCGAATCCAGAGAATTAAAGAAGTGTCGAAACAAATTCCATCAACCAAAACTACATAGTCAGAGAGAAGTTGGCTCGACGGCATCCTCGCCCTCGCCGTCCTGCTGCTCCCCTTGCAGGGCGTACACTTCATCATCATCGCTCTCGCTGCCGCCGGCCAACATTATACATCAACATAATAACATTCACAAAAACATATATTAACAAGTTAAATATTTCTTTCAACTAAGTGCGGCCATTCTTATTACCTCAATACCAGAAGTCTCAGCTAGCTTGGTGGCGGAATCATAGTAGGACATCCGAAGCATGTAATCGACCAGACCAGGATCCGCTTCATCCGCAGGTCGTCCCACTCGGCATCGTCGCTGGTGCGCTGGTGGTCGCCAGCCGGTCCAGACGAGCTCGGCACCTCTGCACCTGCAGCTCCTCCGTCTGGAACAATGAATTAGATTGCAGGGACGGAGGAGGACGTGGTAGTTGCCAGGGTCGAGGAGGCTGACGAACGCGGCAGCGGCATTGTTAGTGATGCCGCGGACCCGGACCACGGAACGGCCGGCCTTGCCGCTCTCCCTGTCATTGTGCAGGCAACGCTTGAGGATGGTCGCCAGCACCGGTGACGTTGAGGCCTGTGTGTGCGGAAACAGAAACTAAAATCTTTGGTCAGACCAGCGCGCCGGATGGACGGATGGGCGAACGAAGCAACAGGTGTTTAGTCGTTGGTGAACGAGCAGAGCAAATGCACCACGAGAGACGGCCGTCGCTAGCCGGCCAGACGTTTTGATGCTTACCAGAACAGAGGAACGCGCCGGGATCCTCCTACACCCACCGGTGTTGACGACGTCGATGTCAACGTCTGCGGCAGCCGCGTCGCCGGCGCCGCAGCAGAGCCGTGGTGCCTCGCACATCTTCCTCTGGCCTTTTGCCCTCAAAAAAAAAAATCTTCCTCTGGCCTTGGAAAAAGAGTCGGTGAATCAAAACCATAAGACCTTATCCAGGCCATGTAAGATTCGATTCGATGAGATATAAGGGATGGAAAAAGGCTAAGGTGAGTTGAAACTCTCTCTCTAGCTTCTCTGACCACTCCGGTCCCGGCGGCCACAGCTCCACACCGCCGGTGTCCCGTTCCTGCAGGTGGCGAGGTTGTGCCTTCAGGGGTTCGGCGGGGCGACCATTGCCTGCGCGTGCGGCTCCTGTTTCTCGTCCTGTGTGGACATCGGTCGCTGCTACCTCGCACGGAGTTGGTCCGTCTAGGAGAAGCCACTCGCCGCCCTCGAATGCCACTCGGTCGGCAAGGTCGCAATCCACCGGTCGTGCACCCACGATCCCGGAGGCGTGCTTCCCATCCCCACAGCGGGAGGAGGGCCCTCCTCCGCCGTCTTCGTCGCCACTTATTTCCCCCATGCCGGCTGGTGATCCTTCCCGGCGCCCTCACTCGGAGATTTGTGTGGTTCCTCGGTCGCAGGAGATTGATGCCGTTGAGGCGAGGCTCTCTTCGAGCGCTCTGGTCGCGGTCGTGGGTGGCTCCCGCCCTGCTGTCTCCCCTTGGCAGGTGGGTATGCTACTGGAGGAATTCCTTTCGATTCAGCATGGAGAGTATCACTCTGTTCGGCAGCTCCAGCACCCTCTAATCCAACAGTGTTTTTCTCTCACACCGCTCCAGCACCAGCTTCTAGCCATCAGCCAGCCAACAGTATTTTTCTCTCACACCACTCCAGCCACCAGCTCCAGTTCCAGCCCAGCGAACATAGTTTTTTTTGGTCCTGAGGATTTTTTGGTCGAGTTTTCTTCGGCGGCCGATGCTGACAGGGTTCTGCACGCTCCTCATCCCCCGGATGCTCAGTTGATTGAGTTCCGGGGTATCCCTGCTCATGCTAGGAACATTTCAACTGCCAGAATCATTCTTGACTGAGGGACCGAAACTGGCGACCAGAGGGGGGTGAATGAGAGCCGATCAAAATTTCTTCCGAAATCTGAAACGTCGGCATATGTCCCAAAATCACCGCAAGTCCTCCAACCTAGGTCAGCGAGAATAGCTATGGACAAGCTATCTCGAAGCAGAAGACCCAGGTCGCAGCGCGGAAGCACAGCGAGTCGAAACGCAGAAATGGACTGCAGAGCCCGGTCAGACCGGTTGCACAGACCGGTCAGACCGGTCGGGCTGGGAATTCAAACTGCAGACCGGTCAGACCGGTTGCACAGACCGGTCAGATCGGTCGCTCCCAGACAGCCCACCAACAAAGCTCCAAATGTCAAATCTCGAGCAAACGAAGTCCAAATCCAACGAAACTTGGAGGAAAGCTTCGCAATTACCCCATGAACGTATTCCCAAAAGATCTTTTCCAAAAGATTAACAGATCGTGAGAAATTACGGGAAGATCAAAGAGAATTGGATTTTCTCAAGAACCCAAAAATCTCAATCCGTGAGAACTCGCGATTCCTGCAGGTTTGGCACTAGGCTAGATAGATTAGAATCGTCACAACGAGTCCATCAAACCACGAATCGAAGAACCTGACTCCTCCAAACACAAAACACCTCAAAGGAGGAAAAATCAAGTCCAAAAACACAAAAGGAAGGGGAGGACGAAAAGCTCAGCACACATGGGTGAATCTCAACACAATTTCATTCATAATTCACCTATACAAAGGCTAGAGCCGACCACACCATCATCCACCCTCTAAATCGAAGAGATTAGCTATAATCTAACCTCCCTTTGCGTTGGAGACCTTGGCCCTAACCTAGAACAGGGGCAGGGAGAAGGAAAAACGAAGAGAAAACAAAAGACTCAAGAGACTCAACCAGCCACGGGCTGGTGGGGGTATTTATACCCGGCTGCTGCGGCCAGACCGGTCAGCAGCACCCCGCTGTACAGCCTCGATCGACGGCGGAGCTTCTTTCTTCGACTCGAAGTCTTTGCTGCGATGACGCCACGTCGACGAAGATCCGGTCCGCGGTTTTGGAGGGTCCGCGAAACCCGGGTAGGTGGCCGGTTTTAAGAAAACCGCCAAAACCTCACGCGCGGGAAGATTCCCGCCTCCACGCCGTGGCCCTAGACACCGTTCCCGCCTCGGCCTTCTAACGGCCATAGACGCCGCCCGACGTCCGTCACCTCCTCACCCGCAGCGAGGCCCTAGACGCCGTCGATGCCCGTCGCCTCCGTCAGTCCCAAGACCGACGCCCGTGCCTCCACGACTTGGCGTCTTCAACCGCCGTCCGCCTCCTTGGTTTTGTGGCGCAAACCAAGAAACACGCCTTCCGTCGCCGCTTGCGCCCTCGATCCAGGAGTGGACGCCACAGCTGCCGCCCGGTCCGAGCTCCGGTCCCGGCTGCCCTTCACCGCCGTCCACCGCACGGTCCATCGGCCACAGCACCTCCACGGCAGCTCCCCGTCGACACTCGACGCCCGTGTACCTGCAATCCAAAGACCAAGCGCACGATCACACCGCACGGTTGACAATTCACTCATCACAAGCAGGATAGAGTACTCAACATTCCTCAATCTCCCCCTTGATGAGTGCATTGTCAACACACCACCTGAAAACAGAGAAGTGATAAAGAGAAACAGAAAGTGAAGAACTCAAGCAAGTGACACAAAGCTCAGAAAGGCAAAACCAGTCACTTACTCAAGTACAGATCGATCCCCTAAGACAAGGGCAACGGCTCGACCCAATCGATCAAAAGCCAAAACATGACTCCTCAAAGACAGAGGTAACGCTCGACGCAGTCATGCAAGAAGCAGAGGGAAAACGAGGAAACCAGGAGCCAAAACCAAAGCAGAAACTCCCCAAGCAAAGCTTTTCCCTCTCACAAGTGTGCACAACAAGTTTTTCAAAAATCAAATAAGTCTCCCCCTTGTTCGATCACTTCTCCCAAAATTCTCCCCCTTGTTGGCACATGCACACATCAAGCCTAAAAAGACCTAAAGCTCCCCCTGAAGCTGAGACTCCCCCTGAACAGATGCTATACAATGAATGCGATGCAGGAGGTGTAAGTGAAAGCATTCAGGGATACAAAAGATATGAGCAACATCTAGTCTCAAGCACGTGTGCATCCATAAACAAGACATGTATCTAGCTCAACAGGGTATATCAAATCAGTCTAGAGCTAGGCAAGATCAGTTTAGGAGAAATAAAATCATCACCCATGATCTAGCACTAACAAGTAGGGAATGGAAAACAGTGCTAATCAAACTCATACAGGTGAGCCAAACCAGCCAAAAACAAGTTGCCAACATCCATTTTTCAATCAAATTTATAGCAATCAATTCTTAATGCCAGGGGTTGAAAGCTTGTCATGCTTTACTTAGCAACGAGGCCAAGCCTATGCCAAAAGACAATCAGAAGCTTAAAGCACTCGTTTCAGTCATGCACAGCCTTGCCCGGGTTCTCACAAGTGCAAAGTGAGCCGTCCCGAAAGCTCGATCAGTGCAACAAGCAATCCCACCTGGATCTTTTCAATCCATTTCAAGACCAGTTCAGGCAATTTTATCAGATTTAGATCATTTCAAAAATAAATTGCTGAACAAAAGGCTATACTAGCATGAATAAGATAGCAAAGCATATCAACACGCCCTAACATGCTAGTAGCCAAGACAGGGTGATTATGTTTTCAGATTTTCAAATCAAAATAGCTTAACTCAGATGATGTCATATACACAGTGGAGCAAGCTATACATGATCAAATTTATCAACTCACACTGGCAGGCACTAGAAGATCATAGCAATGTATACAAGAATGCTAATGCAAGTGAGACAATGCAAAATGCAAACATGTACAATGCATAGGCACAATGTAACTAACCAAGCTAAAACTTAAGAGAGAGACAAAGAAAAGCCAAAAGCTAAGCAACTGAAGAATTCAGCAAATACAACGGCTCAAAGACACACAGGACTAGACCAAATGGATCCAACTGAGTACCATGAAAAGGCAACAATCAGAAAACCACAAGTCCATCCTGAGAGGAAAACGTACAAGCCGAACGCTCACATACCTTGATGAAGATCCCGCTGGACTTAGAGCATAGCAAGCTCGAGGTCACCTCCCCTGCGTCCTCAGCGGGTCCACCTTCTGCTCGAACAGGTTCTTGTAGAGGTGAACGATCGAAGTGGAAGTAGTGGTACTGGATCGTCCTCCTGAGCTGAGGTAGTCGAAATAGAAGGGGCCGGAGCCTACAGCCGGCGCAGTAACTCCGGATCATCATCGGCACCTGAGGTAGAGCTCCCCCTCAACAAGTGATACCTAACACAAGAGAAGCTAGAACACAAAGAAATAGCAAACACCAAAGATCCAGAGCAAGACTCAAGCAAACGGTTAGGTGTTAGTCAAGCTACATGCAAAAGTATACCAAAAGACACCCTAGAACATATCAAGACATAAGATATTTCTAGAAAAGTCTAAAGGCACTCAACAACATGAACCAAGGCAGCAAGACTATATGAATAAGATACTTGAGCTATTAATCAGACCTAAGGAGCAAAAGCAACACAAACATGAGGGGACTGGACAAAGCACACACCCTGAGCTAGCAAGAGTCAAGACAAAATGAAAATCACAAAAACTAGCATACAGAGTGACTAGACCTCCAAAGCGCAAGCACAGACCTAGCAAGCAAAACAAGTAGAGATGTAGAATCTACAACAAGTCACAAGCAGAAAATGTACAAAAAATTCAAAGGGCAAACTCAAATATACATATAATACACAAACCACCACGGGTTATCCATCAGCCTTGGAGAACCATCAAGTCTTGATCAAACCTGCATAAGACCAAGATCCATGTAGCACTTGTTCTCAAGGCCTCCAACCTGCATCACCAACGAGACATAGGAGGAGCAAACGTCTCGACACTGGGGTTAGCAAAGTGAGAAGCAAACCAGTGACGAGCCATTCGCTCTATAGAAGGGTAACTAAAGTCAGGTAAAGCGTATCCCCTGTCCCGTCTACTACGAGGCTGACGATCACC
Organism: Panicum virgatum; assembly: GCF_016808335.1. Taxonomy (NCBI): domain Eukaryota; kingdom Viridiplantae; phylum Streptophyta; class Magnoliopsida; order Poales; family Poaceae; genus Panicum; species Panicum virgatum. The sequence continues at coordinate 29,104,173 of NC_053144.1, read as the reverse complement.
ACCGCGAGGAAAGTGTGGATCATCGAAACCTCCTCCAAAGCCTCGGTCCCGTGGTCCATAGCCGTACTATAAACGACCAGGAGCACGGCCGGCAAACCGACCACCCGCTGGAGTACGGTAACCGCCACCGTCTCCCTGACCTCCACCTACACGGCGCGCTCTAGCATCTTGCCTACCACCACGCCGAGAAGGACCATGCACCCGAGCATAGTACATGTCCGCGTTCCGTCTCTCCTGCTCTCGCCTCACAGCCCGCTTCCTCCTGAAGCAAAACTCCTCCAGGTGACCTTCCTTATCACAGAACTCGCAGTGGTACCTCACCTCACGCTTGGGAGGTGGAGGCCTGGCCTGCGAACGGGGAGGAGCAGCCCCCTTCTTCTGGGCAACCTGGGCTGCGGCAGCAGGGAGCGTGTTGAGGGAATTCCTCAGCTCATTGGGCTTTGGAACCCAAACCTGCTTCTGCGGAGGTGCCTTCGGTGGTTCTTTAAGCACACCATCCGCGGGGTCAACAAGCGAAGGCTGCGTGCTCGTGCTAGCAGTGTTTCCAGCAGCCTTGTCAATCTTACCATACAACCTGTCAAAGTCTGACTTTGTGTATGTGTAACCGACCCCAAACCCATCACCACGCTTGAACTGCTTAATCATCATGTCCAACTGCGGTTCACTGCTAGAAACACAACTCAGAATCGCCCTAAGATAGGTATTCTCATTCTCCAGGTTGGCTTTCTCTACCACAAGATTATCCAAATCAGAGATCAAACCAGGGCAAACAGAGCAGTCAATAGGTGGGCTAGACTCTACGACCTTAGTCTTTCCCAAAGACTTGATCAAAGCGTTCTTCTCCTCTAGCTCCGACCTAAGCGTGGGACAAAGCTTACAAGCGCCAAGCAAAGCAGGCCTAGATCTAAGCTCCTCTAGTTCACAAACAACAGTAGCAAACTTGGACTGCAAAGAAGCTAGATCAGACTTGAAGATAGGACACTCATCGCATTCAAGCACATTACTAACAATGGGAGCGTCCTTGACAAGTTCAAGCTCATGCTTGGCCTTGGCTAGCTCGTGAGACACGTTAGAAAGCGAAGTCTTAGCAACATCTAAGTTCGCGACGTTCTCATCATGCTTGGCACGGAGAGCAATTAGATCATTCATGTGAGATATGCAGCCAGTGCACTCATCCTCACTAGATTTCTCCCTATCACAAGCCAGCTCAGCCCTAAGCTTTCTACGCTCTCTAGCTGCTTTCTTAAGCAGCCTCTTCTGGTTGTCGAGAGCGGCGTACAACTCCCTAACCTCTGTATCAAGCAGGTTGATCGTGGAGTTTACCTCTGAATCGCTCTCGGATCCAGGAGAAGAGCCGGAGTGCGTCGGTGTAGCATGTCCACCCGAAGACGCACGAGCACCATCGGCTTCGCCCGCCATGGTGCAGAAGCTCTTGCGTCGACCGGCCGCCAAGCAAAGGCCGATGAAGCCGGTGGCTTCCTTGTCCCGCTTCTTCTTCTTCTTGTCGTCGTCGGAGGTCGGTGAAGAAGAGCGGTCGGTGTCGGAGCTCTTGTCGAGGTCGCTGAGCTGCGCTAGGAAGGCCTTCTCCCGCTTCTTGACCTTGTACTAGAAGCGCTTCTTGAGCGACTCCTTGTCGAAGAGTCCTTCCCAGTCACGACTGCGGTGCTTGTGGCGCCGACGCTCCTTGTTGGAGCCTCCCTCACCGCGGTCGCGGTGGCGGTAGTAGTCGAAGGAGTTGTTCTGGCCACCGCCGGACTTCTTAGGGCAATCGGCGATGAAGTGGTTCAGATCGCCGCAGTTGTAGCACCCGGGGTTCTTCTTCCTCTGCCTGTTGTGGTAGGCGCGCTGAAACTTGCTGATGAGGAGGCACAAATCGTCGTCGCCCAGCGTCTCCAGCTGCTCATCTGAAACAGAAGGCAAAGAGGTAAGAGAAAAGCCAAGAGCAGAGTTAGCATTAGAGCTCGATCCACCTGGGCCAGTCACAAGAGCGACGCTCTTGGAAGGAGGGGCACCATTGAGATTGGCTCGTGTCTGGTTATCCACCCCCGTGGCCTTGAGCTTGCTGAAAAGCTCATTCACGGTCAGAGTCTCATAGCCTGCAGACTCAATGATCGTGTTCACCTTGAGATCCCACACAGAGCGGTCAAGTGCGTAGAGCAACTTGAGAGCCTTCTCATGCTCTGTGTACTCAAGGGCACCAGCAGATCTGTTCGCATTGACTTTGTTCACAATCGACTGAAAACGACTGAACATCAAGTCAATGCTCTCACCCGGCTCCTGTGTGAAGTTCTCGTACTCACGCCGGTGAGTCTCGAACAGTCTGGCCTTCACCTGAGGTGTACCCTCGTGGTAGTTCTCAAGGCACATCCAAATTTTGTGGGCTTCCTGAAAACCCTGGACGCGTGAGAACTCCGCACGAGAAACACCAGCGAACAAGGCATTGACGGCCTTGGCGTTAGCCTCATGCTGGGTCACCTGAAGAGGTGTGGTCCGAACAGCCAGCACCTCGTAAAGCTGGTTCGTGGTAATTTCCCAGATCTCGGCTCCCATGCTCTGCAAGAAAGCACTCATGCGAACCTTCCAGTAGGCATAGTCCTCGCCGGAAAACATCGGGATCTTACCAGAACTCGCCATGGTCGCCAAGTGGTTTTCGAACCGGTTAAGGTACTGAAAACCTCAACCAAGCTCTGATAACAATTGAGGGACCGAAACTGGCGACCAGAGGGGGGGTGAATGGGAGCCAATCAAAATTTCTTCCGAAATCTGAAACGTCGGCCTATGTCCCAAAATCACCGCAAGCCCTCCAACTTAGGTCAGCGAGAATAGCTATGGACAAGCTATCTCGAAGCAGAAGATCCAGGTCGCAGCGCGGAAGCACAGCGAGTCGAAACGCAGAACTGGACTGCAGAGACCGGTCAGACCGGTTGCACAGACCGGTCAGATCGGTCGCTCCCAGACAGCCCGCCAACAAAGCTCCAAATGTCAAATCTCGAGCAAACGATGTCCAAATCCAACGAAACTTGGAGGAAAGCTTCACAATTACCCCATGAACGTATTCCCAAAAGATCTTTTCCAAAAGATTAACAGATCGTGAGAAATTAAGGGAAGATCAAAGAAAATTGGGGTTTTCTCAAGAACCCAAAAATCTCAATCCGTGAGAACTCGCGATTCCTGCAGGTTTGGCACTAGGCTAGATAGATTAGAATCGTCACAACGAGTCCATCAAACCATGAATCGAAGAACCTGACTCCTCCAAACACAAAACACCTCAAAGGAGGAAAAATCAAGTCCAAAAACACAAAGGAAAGGGGAGGACGAAAAGCTCAGCACACATGGGTGAATCTCAACACAATTTCATTCATAATTCACCTATACAAAGGCTAGAGCCGACCACACCATCATCCACCCTCTAAATCGAAGAGATTAGCTATAATCTAACCTCCCTTTGCGTTGGAGACCTTGGCCCTAACCTAGAACGGGGGCAGGGAGAAGGAAAAACGAAGAGAAAACAAAAGGCTCAAGAGACTCAACCAGCCACGGGCTGGTGGGGGTATTTATACCCGGCTGCTGCGGCCAGACCGGTCAGCAGCACCCCGCTGTACAGCCTCGATCGACGGCGGAGCTTCTTTCTTCGACTCGAAGTCTTTGCTGCGATGCCGCCACGTCGACGAAGATCCGGTCCGCGGTTTTGGAGGGTCCGCGAAACCCGGGTAGGTGGCCGGTTTTAAGAAAACCGCCAAAACCTCACGCGCGGGAAGATTCCCGCCTCCACGCCGTGGCCCTAGACACCGTTCCCGCCTCGGCCTTCTGACGGCCATAGACGCCGCCCGACGTCCGTCACCTCCTCACCCGTAGCGAGGCCCTAGACGCCGTCGATGCCCGTCGCCTCCGTCAGTCCCGAGACCGACGCCCGTGCCTCCACGACTTGGCGTCTTCAACCGCCGTCCGCCTCCTTGGTTTTGTGGCGCAAACCAAGAAACACGCCTTCCGTCGCCGCTTGCGCCCTCGATCCAGGAGTGGACGCCACAGCTGCCGCCCGGTCCGAGCTCCGGTCCCGGTTGCCCTTCACCGCCGTCCACCGCATGGTCCATCGGCCACAGCACCTCCACGGCAGCTCCCCGTCGACACTCGACGTCCGTGTACCTGCAATCCAAAGACCAAACACATGATCACACCGCACAGTTGACAATTCACTCATCACAAGCAGAATAGAGTACTCAACATTCCTCGTTGACACCTCTTTCTCTGATCTGGTGGAGGCACCACCTGATTTGGTCGGGGACGATAAGAAGACATTCTTTGTCTGCGCCTGGTGCATCCACCCTGACCTTGTGGCACAGGAGAAAGTTATCTTCATCCAGGAACCACCAGAGCAGTATGTGGAATCAGGGCTGTAATTACGCCCCCATGAGATCATTCACTCGAAGCATGATGGCCTATGGTACCGAGTTGATATCCGCATTGTGGAAGTACAGGACTGGAATTGGCCTAGTGATTCTTCTGATGATGGAACACCCCTCGATAATTTCGATAGTGACGAAGATGAATACCCTGGTTTTGAGCAGAGATGTCGATCAAAACCATGGCCGAAAAGAACAAGGTTTGATGATGGCGCTGGATCTAGCAGCGATCCGTAGCTGGGGCCAGGTTGGGGGCCGCCTTTCAAGTTCAAGGATCAAACGCTCCAGTCGCGTCCGGGGGCGGATTGCGGAGCGAGGTGGTCGTCCGTCAGGTGTGCTGTTCCTGGACGGACGCTTCCAGGTCTATTCTGGCGATGCTCCCTGTGTAGGTCTAATGGAATGTCCATTGCTTCAGCCACTGGAGTTGCTGCTTCGTTTTGGTCGGTGCTTGCCGGTGCGCCGCCCTGTTCCTGCGGGACGCCGGGATCGTTGTGTTTCGGGGAACCCTGATCCCTCTGTGTCTGACCTTGCTGCTCTGCATCTTAACTTTTCCCCTTTGTGCCCCAATCTGAAATCTTTTGATCCCATGGAATTTGAATCAAGGGGATGCAGAGGTATTCCTGCTAACTGCATTAACCTGGTGGATCAGGTTGGGTACACAATTCGCGCCCACCCTATGTTGGGCGAGGATACCTGGGATCCTTTGTGTCTGGAGGCGGCTTTGGAGCCTCCTGTGCCATTGCTGGCCTGCTCCTTAGATACCCAGGTTGTTGACTCGTTGGCACACTTGGAGAACACGGTCGCTCTTGAATCTGTACGATTCAGTTTATCCCCCAATTCTGGAGTCGCACAAGATGTTGAGGTGACTCCCTGCATTTTCCCCTTCCCTGCGCAATATTACGGTTACGCGCGGGACACGGGAGACTCTTCCATTACACCTGTTCTCCGATGCTAGCACGCAGGTGAAGGAATTGATCGCTAACTTCGCACATGATGTTTGTAGGGAGGCTCCCCCGCCGGTGCTGGTCGCATCGTCGCCAAGACGGCGCACTCGGCATCAGCCGCAGGACTTCACAATTCGGCGCAGCGAGCGATTGGCAAAGAAATCGCACCGCCGTGCTACAAACCCGGCGGTGTAGGCACAGAACGTGATGATGAAGAAACTGGGTATCACTTCGACACCCAACCTCCGGATGCTTCCTCATTTCAACAGTTTACGGAAACATTTTCTTCCAACCTCACCCCGTCGCAATGTGAAGCTCTAGATGCCCTGCTGCAGACTTGGATGGGTGCCTTGGCAAACTGGAGGGTCGACACCTATTCCGGTGTCTTGAGGTCTTTACTGGTCGTTCTCTTTTGGTCGCAAAATCAGTTTCCCATGTTACGTGAAAATTGTCTAGTTTGGAATGTTAGGGGCCTTAATTCCAAGGCACATCGCAATGTCGTTCGTGAGTTGGTCGCTCAGGAGAACATCTCCTTGTTATCCCTGCAAGAGACTAAACTTGAGGTGTGCCCGCATGGCTTAATTCTGGAAATGTGTGGGACGGGGTTCAATTATTTTTTCTTGCCTGCAACTAACACATGCGGAGGTATCCTGCTTGCCTGGAGAAGCAATACTTGGGCTGTCACAAACCCAATAATGAGGTCGCATAGCTTAACGGCTAAAGTTACCATGTTGCAGAATGATGAGACATGGTGGGTTACTTCCGTTTATGGGCCACAAACTGATCAGGAAAAAATGCTTTCTTGGACGAACTCAGAGAGGTGCGATCTAGGCCCTGTTTGGGAGGGCTTCTGGAGTGGCTTCACGAGCGGCTCCAGGTGAAGTCCTCCCAAACGTTTGTTTTGTAACTGGCTTCACGTGTGAAGCCGGTCCTAAAGCCATCGGCGGCTTACACAGGCAAGGTGAAGCCATGAAATCGTGGCTTCACGCGGCTTACACATCAATCTAACAAGTGAAGTTGTTTTGCCAAACATTTTCTAAAACGGCTCCAACTCCACCAGAGAAGCCGCTCCATCTGAGGAGCCGGAGCCGGAGCTGTTTTTGGAAGAGCCGGAGCCCTACCACACACACGCATGGGGATCCAGTCACCCACGCGACTTTTCCCCTTTCTTTCTGGCATATGGATCAGGGTCACCCCCTTCGACTACAAGAGCCCCACGCCACGGTCGATGCCGGGTCGTGACCACGCTTGCACCCGTATGTGGCCGCATGAGAAACAACGTTCAAAGAGGGTGAGAGAAAAATCCACTCCCCGGGCCGATCAGGTACTTAAGCTTACCGATTACCATATTTCTCGGCATGTAGTTAGTACGTTCAAACGCTTAACCACCACTACCACACACTGCGTCCTTAATATTTTTCACTAAACAGACGGGGCATCAACAAGTACCATAGCCCCGCCCATGGACCTTATGATTGTTACATGTAGTAGACATTCAACTCCTATGAGCTCGCGAGTGACAGGAAATCACTCGACTTCTGTCGAATCATTAGCATAGATAACTAACGACCTAAACTAACTAGTGTTCAAGCATATGTACATAGGATCATTCAACTAAGGTTTTAATCAACTCCTGTAAACTTAAATGCACAAGTATATAGAAACAATAAGTTGCATAGAGTTGAAAGTAATAGGTCATGCTCCGGGGCTTGCCTTGCTAAGCAAAGTTAGCCTTGGGCTCTTCCAAACTTTGGTTCGGGTCTTCGGCGGCTTCAGTTAGATTAGCTTGGGCTTCACGCTGCTCACTCTCGGACTCCAGCACCAGCTCGTACGTACCGTCGGCGAGAGTAGGCGTATCTATATGAAATGCACATGCATGAGTTGTGTGACCGTAACAATTTATTATTTACTTCACTATAAAGTTGTAAAATATTTCATTTACATCTACTTGGGCAATCGTTTATAGAGTATTATCTAGATTAACTATTTCACATTAAGTAAGTGAGGGTTTTGACTTTTTATAAAAGCTATTTTCATGAACAAACACGAATTATTCCTAACTGTTGTTAAAGATAGTTTCCAGTGCTGAGATTTTTATACAGAGTACTTTGCTGAAACACAAACCTACTGTCAAAAATTCCAGACATTTTCCTCGAGCAGATTAATCACTAAAAATAGCCTAAGCTGCTACTACTAGAATCAAGATTAAATTGTACAGGTGAAACCATGCGAGTACTAGTAACGAAACTTTAACTAAGTGTTGAGGATCTGATGATGAACCTACTATAAATTTTTCAGCTTTAAAAGAGAAACATACAAGGCATGAAAAATAAAGCAATATATAGTGGCATAGGTCAATATTAATTTACACAGACCAGTTAGACATGACTAAAATTGTCATACTTTTTCTAATGCAACTAGGAACAAAAATATAGATATATTAAAAGTTTGAGCCTAAGAAACATATCAGAACAACTTGAAGAAATAAAAATATTTAACCTAGACATAAATCAAAATCTATCAAAACCTATAGCTAGAGACGTGCACTGGCCATGGAAATTTGACACAATACTAAACTTATAGCATGCAATACACTGACCAAAAATGGTCCTTAGATCATGCATGAAACTTGAGATAAAAATAAAAGCTACTTATTATTGTATTTTAAATAGAGCAAAAACTATTGAGAAAATTAAAAAGTGTATGTAACAAAAGTTGTAGATATAGTCACAAGGATTCCAGAACAGTTGAGTTTGCATTTTTCCTATTTTTCTACGAATTTATATCTATTTTACAAATTCGCTGTTTTTGGAAAACAAAAAGGAAAAAATAGAAACGCGGACAGGCCCCTAGATCTTTAGGAAAACCCCTTGAAAATCTAAAACTAATCGCAGAAAGGCCCCTGGACGGAGGTTGAAGAAGGGGAGGATCTGGGCGGCCATTCCCGGCCGAAATCCGGCAGCTCTGGTCGCCGGAGGCGAGGGGAAAGTGGGGGAAAAGCTAGAGGACACCGAGCTCTACCAGTTGGTGGGCTTGGACGGGGTTGGGGCGGCCGGATTCGAGGTTGCCGGCGAGGACAGGGGGGCGACGGCGGTCTGTGCAGCGGCGGCGGCGCTCCGGTGTGGGAGGAGCGGCGAGGACCGACCGGAGACCACCAGTGGAGGTCGGGGAAACTCTCTGGGTTCTTGGTTGCGGCGGCGGAGGGGCGGAGAGGGGTGCTCCACGGTGAGGTAGGGGCGGCGGCGGCAATTGCTGGCGGCGGCAGCTCTGGGCGCGCGCGTGCAGGGCTAGCTGGGTTTGGGAGGGAAGGAGAGTGGACAGGGGAGGAGTGCGTAGCTGCTGCGTGAGTAAATGGTGGAGGGGAGGCGCTGCAGGGCGAGGGCGCAGGGTGAGGGCGCGGCGCCGGCCTCGGTGGCCGACCGAGCTGCGCGCGGTGCGCCGGGGATGCTCGAGCATGGCGGGTACTCATGGCCAGGCAGTGGCCGCAGCGACGGCGCAGCGAGCTGCGGCAGGTGGCGAGCAGGCACGCGTGCGGCAGGGACAATGATGCCCTGCTCGGCTCTGTTCAGGAACCAGGGAAGGGAACAGAGAGAAGAGGGAGAAAGAGTCAACGAGTTTGACTGAATTTTTCTCAAAATTTCTAATGGAAATTTGAAAAACTTTCAACACGAAAGTTGTAGAAAATTTCGAACTTCACAACTTTCATTTCAGGCACAAAAACTCATTTGAAGTTTATATGAAGAGTTAAATTTGAATGTTCGATGAATATGAATTATTGCCCTATTCAACTACAAATTCAATTTTTTCTTCAATTTCTGTGTAGCAACTTGAAATTCCTTGAACACAAAGTTGTTCAACATTTAAAACTCTACAACTTTAGTTCTAGGAAAAGTTTATTTGAGCTATGTTTTAGAAATTATTTTCAAAGCATATTTGTTTAAATTTGAAAGATAAATTAAATGTTTGAAAACTGTGGTTTGAAAGACTCGTCATTTCATGTGCAAAAATTTCATTTTCTCCCTTTGACTTCAACTAGACTTTGGTTTGTCATGACGTCAGTGAGATGCCTATTCAACTTCATATGCAAACTTATATCAGTTAAAAGTTATTTAAAGTTTTTGACCTAATATACACATAGACACACATACATACACATACATGCAAATGTAAGTGTGTGCAGGAAAAAAACAAAGAATGTTAATATAAATAGATAGCACTATTAATATGATGCATATAACTCAATTTGCAGAGCCCTGAACCAGGGGAACTATCATGGACAGGTTCTTCTTCATCATGGCCATAGCCATGTTCGAATCTGAAAACATGGCTGCTGAGCATCTTCCTAACATGAAGCAATCCATTTTCCTACAGTGCACCAGAGATTGTCACACAATATAAACTCAAAAGATCATCTGGCAAATGTTCAGAATTTTAGAAAAAAAATGCTAATGATACATCACTGGTTAGAGCTCATATGGCCCCCACCACCTCCCAAAAAAGCTCATGCTAACATATTGCTAAACCAAGAGGAATACTTCATTTACAAGTAAATTTCCAATTAATCTGGAACAATAGATATATTTATTCATATAAGGAATGGTAGGAGGCCGACAGAATGGACCATGATAAATAAGTCAGTGGCACAAGCAATGCTTAATGATCAATAAGTCTGGAGAACCACCACAAATATTGGTTGTTTGCATTGTCAAAAAAATTCCAGTGGCTTCGAATGCTCAAATGACAAGAAGTTCAACTTCAGTTGTGAAACCTGCTTGTCCGAAGCATCCAAATGCAAAAAAAAAAAAAAAAACTGTAGCTGTTCAGAGGTTCTGCAACATCAACTCAAATGCAGGATGAACAGAGAACTATACATATTATGTCAGATCAGGGTACACAAATGAGAAGCGAAACATCAATTTAGTGAAAGTAGATTATAACCATGTGTTGGGTGAAATTTGAATCCATAACCCCTGGGAATTGGAAACTATGGCAAACCAGCCATAGTTTTAGCAGGTTGGTAACTCACCAAAACATCAAAACAGGTTGGTAACTCACAAGATGTTCAAAATTGTTTTAGCATCAACCAGATGAGCATAAGTATAACAGAACATCAAGGAAATCCCAAGCACCATCTAATAAAGGAAGAAAAAGGCAATGCAGGACAGGAAGTCGCACCTTGGCAAGGATCTGATCCCCTCTTTCTTTTCATCTATGGATGGATTTTGCTCTACCTCGTAGCGCCGGATATCTCTTGTGCTTCTCAAGCACAACATTTACAAGATCTGTAACAAATTAGCACAATTAATAAATAGAGGCTACTCTTGTTTGAAAAAGGAAAAAATTCTCATAATTCAAAAGCAGGTGGGTTAAATTCTGACAACTTCTTTTGGAACTTTTGAAATTAGAACAAATAACTCTTGAAATCTGATGCCAAAATTAGGACACCAGATTTGTGGATTTAATTTGGGCCTCTGCTCAACACAGGACCTACAACTCAAAACACCTGCAAGAAGAACAGAACACAAAAAAAGTTTCGATGGTTGAGATAGGACGACCTTGAGAATTAAGAGCCACCCAAGAAAAAAAACAACAATGGCACACAAATAAACTTGAAATAAAAGGCAAGTTTCTTTTCCACTTTCTGCAGATCCTCTTGGGCCTTCTACCTCGACTGTAAATAAATGTAGTTCTCAATTATGCATTATGAAGTTCTTAAAAAAAGCATACATTATGAAAATGGAAGCATCTGAATATTGAGTATAGACACACACAAGAGTTGTAGAACTCTGAGCATAAATCATAGAAATATATCAAGCTGTTTAGCTTTTCAGTAGCAGTGAAATGTTTAGGTAATATATGCATACACAAATTTATGGTCATATGAGCATACACAAATTTTCAGTAGCTATGCACCATAACAACTCAAACAGGAAATAGCAAGAATAGTCAGCTACCCAAAACTGAGATTTCAGAGATGAGCATACTGCACTTAACGTTTCACAATACCTTCATCAACATCAACAGCAACCACCATCTTAGCCGCCACAGGCTGCTCAGGAAACCATAGCAGCTTCCCTCGCCGGCACGCGCCGTTCGCGTTCAGGGTCTTCGTGGTGGCGGCGGCCTCCTCCATCGCTGCCTGGTGAGCACCTGCTCCTTGATCCCCACCGCCTCCCCTTCGAACCTCCTCCTGAAACCCGCTGCCGCAGCCTGGAAGAGAAGGATGACAGGATAAATAAAGAGGAAAACACCCGAAACTTGACCAAATCAAAAGGAATCGCTCCCAAACTTTGCACACGTGATCTCCATGGAGTTGGTAAGCTATCCCGAAAGAGTCATGTCTCAATTCGAACTCAAACACCGGGGATTTCAGATCACGAGCAGGAATGTAGTTTTTCTCCCCAAAACGAAATTGGTTCGATTCTTCGTGCTCGTGTTGATTCAATCAAATTCACAGCATCAACACATGTCTTTACACGAATCAAAGCAACCAAAAGCTCCCCAAACGCTCTGATTTAAGAAATCAAGCCAAGAAAGAGAAATACTGCACGTGCCTTGTTGGTGGTCGTCGCCTCATCGTCCTGACTGGAGGGATCTACGGGGGCGGCGGCCGCAGCCCTAAGCTGGCGCGCGTCACAGCGGCGCCCGGAGGATGCGTCCTCCTCTCCTTACGGCGGCGGCCGGAGGACGCACCCCGCCCTGCTCACGGCGGCGCCCGGAGGCCGCAGCCGGCGCGCGTTACGGCGGCGGCCGGAGGACGCACTCAGCCCTGCGCACGGTGGTGGCCGGAGGCCGCACCCGGCGTGGTTCCCAAGCGGCTTTCGGAGCCCGAAGACGCCCATGGGTTACGGCCGCTCGAACGGCGCGGGCTTAGGGCGGGGTTTGCCGATTCAAGGGAGGCGCGCGGGAGAAGAACTGGAAACGGGGAAGCCCGTTTTTTTGGAGGAAAATGAGTGCGCGCGGCGCTGGGTGTGCTGTGGAGGAGGTGGCCACGGGGTGGAGGTCGTCCGCGCGTTGAAGCGCGGATCCAACCTCGGCCGTTGGATCGCGTTGAAGCTCCGTTTGGAGTTTTTGGGGCCATCGATTTTTACGGAGTAGAGAATCCGTGTACAAATTGTTTGGTGAACTGCTTGCTGGGCATCTCAGCGGGGGCGCAGGACTGGGTGGCCTTAGAGAAGTTTGATTGGTGCCTTATAGGATGGATTCCGACACACACTGCTTTGGCAGTCCGCCTTTCTCCTTGGGTAATCAAATGCATTGATAGTGTCAGGCGTGGTTTCCTTTGGAGGGGCGCCAAGTCAGCAAGGGGTGGACATTATCTTCTTGCTTGGCCGCGAGTTTGCCGTCCTCCCGAGCTAGGCGGTCTTGGGATCATTGACTTGCAGCGCTTTGGCTATGCTCTACGCATGAGGTGGCTTTGGATGAAATGTACTGAGGACAACCGGCCCTGGCATCACCTACCCGACGCACATGAGCCTTTGGTGGAAGCCATGTTCCGGGCCTCAACCTTCTTTGAGCTAGGTGATGGGCACAATGCATTATTCTGGGATGATCGTTGGCTCCATGGTAAATCTCTGCCAGATGTGGCTTCCAGCCTTTGTGCTGCTGTTGGTCCTCGAATCAGAAAATCGAGAACGGTAGCTCAAGCACTACAGGGGGATAGTTGGATCAATGATATATCCGGGGCGCTCATGGTGCAGGTCATTATGGATTACCTTCTCATTTGGAATGCAGCTTGTTTCGGGCCGTGCTGACAGACTTTGTTGGAAATGGACTGCCGACAAGAAATTTTCCACCTCCTCCGCCTATCAGTCTTTTTTCATTGGGCAACATCCTGTTCAAGGTGAGGGATTGCTACGCAAGACATGAGCACCGGCCAAATGCAAGTTTTTCTTTTGGCTAGTGATACATGACAGATGCTGGACCGCTACACGGAGGAAAAAGCATGGCTTGCAGGATGATAACCTCTGCGCCTTCTGTGCCCAAGCCCCTGAATCAATTGATCATTTACTAATCCAATGCCCCTTCTCGAGAGAAGTCTGGTTCAATTTGTTTTGCAGGATTGGGTGGCATTCTGTATCTCCTACTAATCAAAATTCATGGGTTGTAGATTGGTGGACTTTGGCTAGGAAAAGCATACATAAGGATGAGCACCAGTGCTTCGACTCAATGGTGACCCTGATGTGTTGGATGCTCTGGAAGGAGAGAAACGGTAGAATCTTCGACCAACGTTTTAGAACGGTAGCTGATGTTCTCGTAGGGGTGATCGATGAGATTGTAGCTTGGTCACGGGCTGGGTTTAGCCGGCTTGAACATGTGGTTTGTGCTTTGGGTTTAGCCGGCTTGAACATGTGGTTTGTGCTTTGGTCCCAGTTTTGATGTTAAGAGTTAGTTTCACCTTCCGAAACTAGCTCGTTTGTACTAAACCTTCTTTTTCTCTTAACGAAAAACGTGCTCAGGCATGATCGCGAAAAAAGATATAAGGGATGCGGGAGTGAGATTGGGGGGCAGTACCTTTCTCTTGAGGCCATGGAGGCGGGAGACGAGGGAGGTGAGGTGGTCAATGGCGACGGCGCTGCTCTCGGCGGGGGTGGCGGAGACGGAGGAGGGAGGGAGGAGGTGGGGAGGGGGAGGAGGCCGTGGAGGCGGTGGTAGTGGCGGAGGCGAGCGCCATGGGTTGGGGCGCCGCGCCGAGCTGAAGACCACAGAGCCGTGCCGCAAGGAACGGGTAGAGGGTACGGCGGGCGGGTGTACGAAATCGCAGGTGACAACAACAATCCGTTTTTGGCAGAAACATCACCTAACTCGCGATTTTGATGGGTCTGCACCTCCTCCTACCTTTCTCGGCACCGACAGGTGGGTCCAGCGTGAGGGGTACGGCGGACCCAATATGGATGAGAAAAATTTTCAATTGTTTTCGATCTTTATAGTATATTTTTTTATGGTTTCCCCCCTTTTCTATTTACTATTAATCTAATAAAGTTGTTGTCCCGAAAAAATTCTATATAGATATAAAAATTATAAACATATGGCTTTATTTTATTGGAAAATTTTTGTATATAATCTTTTTTCTAACAAGTTTTTCATTTTTTGCATACGTTATATCAACATTTTGGTTTTTGTATTACATTAACTAAACTTTTTCTTGAATTTTATTTGTTATATCTTTTTTTGGACAAGTTATGTATATAAGCTTGCTATATAAATATGGTTTAGCGTTATTATTTACATAACTTTGTTGTATAAATACTTTTTTCTAGACTGTTTGTGCATAACTTTTTGTTCATAAATTTATGTATATATAAATTTTGTATATATATTGTAAACAACAAGCACACAGGCACCACGTTTTGGAGAGGCACGGTGGCCCGATGGAACCACGTGAGCACGGAAATAACATCAAACCGAGCAGATGATTATTATTATTATTATTTATATTATATATTATATATATGGACGAGTTTTTTCTACACTCGCGTATAGCTACTCTCATCATCAGTATACCACCGTGTGTATGTTTCCATACTTATTTACCACTTTGAGTATGTTCGTATACTTATTCTAACATACATCAAAGATATATACATAAAAAAATTTAAAACCAGTCCTATTTTTTAAATATATATGATTATACCTTATTATTAGCATATAAAATAAGTATGTCCACATACTTTATGTATGATTACATACCTAATGTATATACCATCACAGATGTTCAAGTATAATCATATACTCCATGTACATACTCTTCGTTGGGTCAGATACGTCATACATCATGAGATACATATGTGGGAGTAGCTACAAGCAAGTGTAGAATAAAATTTTCCATACATATATATTATAAAGTTGAAATAAATAAAAACTTTTTTCATCAAGATTAGCTCACCATATCTCTTATGGAGTCCCCACTTGTAAGGCCAAAAGGTTTGACGAAAAGAGGTGGAGTGCCATTTTTGATAAATGAAAAATATTTTCACCAAAATCGTAATATCTTTTACACCAAACATTTTTGTTTACCCATCTTTGTACCCACTTATTATTTTCTTTGTATAATCTTAGTATTTTATATTATTTATCCTATCATTTCTCTGTTTACTTTCTTTATTATTCATGTAGGGTTGATTAATTTCTAATTTGTCTCTATTTACTTTCCTTCTGCGCTGATGCGATTGGCCTGGTGGCCGGCAGCACGTTCGCTTCTGCGCAACCGCGCGCGTGCACCATTTCCCTAGCCTGGCCTCCGTCCTGAGCCCACGCGCACCTTTGCCCGTGCCACCGTTTAGACATTTCCTAGCGCTGCCGAAAAGGGTCCCATTTGGTTTCATGTAGCACATCTAGCGTTACAAAACAATCTTCATGTATATAATGTACTAAACGAAATTTATTTATAAAATTTTTTTACAGATGGGTGCAACTTTGTGCCAAATTTAATGAGCCTAATTAATCCATGATTAGCTATAGTAATGTTACGGTAATTATTCTCTAATTATGAGGTCAAAGGCCTCATTAGAGCATGTACAACAGTTTAGATAGCTGCTGTCTATTTGACATACACAGACAACTAAATAGATAGTTTTACAACAGTTTAGACGGTTGTTATCTGTTTAGCTGTCTATGTGATATTTAATATGAAAAAGTCTAAATTAGCCCCCTCAACTATAGTTAAAGTCTAGATAACTCCCTAAACTATTTTTTGGTTCATTTTACCCTCAAACTATCCCATTTGGTTCAAATTACCCCCTACTGTAATTTGTCCTTTTCATTTCTCAATGCATAGGTGGAGTTTTAAGTTGACATTTGACAACATAATAGTACACACCATAACACATGTTAGAAAAATAAATCATAATTTTTTATCATTATTTTGATAGGTTAGGATATTTAATAAAAAATTAGTCGTTAGAGTTCAAAATTATATGAAAACTAATAGGAAAAAATTATAAAACTTTTTTTAAATATGCATTGTGATGTCCACTAATACCCTGCAAAATTTGAAATTAAAATTCAATTTGTGTAAGGAGAAACAAAAAAGATAAATTGTGTTATGGGGTAAAATAAACTAAATGACATAGTTTAGGGGGTAAATTGAACCAAACTATACTTTAAGGCGTTATTCAGACTTTGGCTATAGTTGAGGGGAGTAAATTGAACTTTTTCCTATTTAATAATACTCTAGTTGATGTTGTTTTGTATTAGAGCACGAGCCAGAGCAGTAGACAGCAACACACTCTTTTCTCATGATATCACATCAGCTTATTTTGCTTATGTTGACTTATATAGACAATTGTTGTTTTACTATTGTACATACCTTTAGATTCGTCTCGCGAAGTAGCGGAGCCGTGGAGTTTGTTTTATAAACTGTATTTATTTAATATATCTAATTAATGATTAAAGTTGGCTATAATATCCTGTTCTATAAAACCAAATAGGGAAGGTGTCAGGACGGGCTGGGTGTGAGGCAGGCCTGATCGGCGACGGGAAGAGCTGCACGGGTCGGGCGTCAGGCCTGATCGATGGCAGGTCGACCTGCAGAGTATGGTGCAAGACGTGGCGGAACCACCAAAAATTTCAAAAGGGGTAGGAAGACAAGAAAAAGCGAGCCGATAGTCATGGCCGCGACAGCGACGGCGATGGCGCGGGCGCGCGTGGCATTCTTGTTTCCGCAGGCAGCACATCTGGAATGGAATCGCCCTCCGCGACCGTCCAGTTTCCACTACTACAGAAATAACTTTTTGATCCTGCACTTTAGTTCCGACCATCATTAGATCCGGAATCAATAAACACTTTAGTCCCAGGTCCAATGGCTAGGGGGGCGGTGCCGGGGCTAAAAGTCATCCTTTAGTCCCGGTTGGTGGCTCCAACTGAGTCTAAAGAGTCCAACCCTTTAGTCGCCTCTTTGGTCTTAGTTGGTAACACCAATCCGGACTAAAGGGTGACCGTTACCAACCTGGACTAAAGTCTCCTCCACGTGATAGTTCAAAAGGTAGGCACTCTATACTGAGTCACATGTGCTGCGTAGGTGGGTTGGCAAGAAAACTGTGTGCGAGGCAAGATGTCTTGGGATCAAATCCCGCGGGGCGCAAAAAGTTTTTTTAGCGACATTTGGTCCCGGTTCTACTAAAAATGCAGTTTGCAAGCCTAGTCCCGGTTCCAAAATTGGAACAAAAGACAGTTTGCAACCAGGACAAAAAGCCCAATCTGTAGTAGCATTCTCGTCCCTGAGACCTTCTTCAATCTGCGGCTCCTACTGAAATAGCTTCGGCTGCAGTTTTTTGATGAAAAAGCTGAAACTATTTTAAAAAAAAATATTTGATAAAACAGCTCATGTTGTTTAGGATCACGGTAGCCGCAGAAGCTATAATATTTTGCTTGAGTCGCGTAGGCAAAGCTATTTTATGGCTTATTCAGGATCCCAATAATGAAATCATCTTGAAAATGACATTTTGATAGTGGTGAAGCTGGCGAGAAAGCTATGCTAAACAGGCTCTCAGAATTTTTTTTGCTTGCTTGTAGTTGTTGCCTCTTGAGCTATCTGCTGGACTTTAATTAAAAGTGCAACGTGAGCTACTAGACATTAAACTTGCTGTAGAACTACTTATCTAATTATATTTACTGTAAATTAGATGGGGGTTTAATTTTTTTTTGGGCCGATGGGGGGGGGGGGGGGGGGGCGTGGCCCTTGCTAGCTAGAGGCCTATCATCTTAAAACTCCATGTTGCTTCCTCAAATTGCTTTTGCTATAATTTCTTCATCTATTCGGTCGCAACAAAATGTGAATACGGTGTGTACGTTCATTCTGTAGTTTTATTAGTTCAGTATGATCTTTTACTGTGCTCGTTAATTGAGCTTGCTGTGAGACAGTGCTCATGTAATAGTACGTGCTAATGCTTGTGCCACTATCTTCTGATCGTCAGCAGTATGCAAGCGGCGATTTATTTTGGTGGCCATCTCCGTCCCCGAGTGCGTCGTCGCCATCATCGTGCCAATACCGCTAAAGGTATATATGGAGCGCTCTTTCTCCGCAGGGAGGAATATTTAGCAGTCACACCCACTATGAAACATTCTTCCATGGTGTGTTCTTTTCTGAAATTGTCGTGATGAGTATATACGCAAAATTCGGTGTCGTGGAAGTTCGGAACGTCGGTCGCCGTCTATCTCTCCGTCACATACGCTGAGGTATGTAGTTTGATGCTATGTGAAATATTTAAATAGCAGCGTGAATTAATATTTAATTTATTTTTGGGTTTGAATTTGAATTGAATTCAACAAGCTCGTTGGAGGAAAAAAAATGGGTGGTCGTTCCCCACTTGAAGATATCATGAATATATGCAGAAAACGTAATAAACGAGCAAGCCATGATGAGTCTGATCCACAAAATGGTAATAAGCATTGTATTTTTCTTCGTTTGCCGTTATTGTACCATGTACAATCAACTTAATATGATTCCGTGGAAGCAAATAATGATCCGAAGGAGCTAAAACGCCAAAGGGCAAGCAAAAAGTATGCAAGCATGCTAGCCGACAAAAAAAACTGACCTGCTTGCAATATAGCTTTCATATCTTTATCTATAGAATAGACTACCACGTTTGATCTACCTATACCCACCTTCTGTACCCGCGTATTACTTGACTTTGGCGCACAATTTATTTTCCTTTTGCACATGCATTCACCCATAATTCGCGTCATTATTTGTTTTGGAAGGATAATAATTGACATTATTGTTTATGAAAGAAAAAGAAAGACATGAATTATTTTCTAGAAGGAAAATAAATGACATCTCGTTGCTTGATGGAAGGAAAATTAAATACGTGTGTATGACACGTACATATCCACTAGTACTTCAAATTAAAAGAGGGCTGAAATCTCAACAACATAGTGGGAAATGGCTGCAAAAATGTTGAGAAGAAATAGAGTAGGGTAGGAAGAAGAGGGGAGGGAGATATATGCTGTACCATTTTGACATCCGGTCCGTGGCTAGGGCCGGCTGTGAAAACCAAGAACCAGCTGTGAAAATGCCGGTGGCAAAAATTATTTTTGTAGTAGTGTATACTTTAATTTCGAGCCAAAGCTAAAAAGTTGACCGTTTCAAAAGCTTGAACATAAACAGTTTCTTGTTCGTAGCTGAGGGAATAAATATTTGAAACCCAATCTGTAGTTAAGGGTAATAAAATAACTTTTTCTCTGAAAAAGATAGCCGGTGAGCAGTGAATACGTAAAGAAAATCAGGGTTAATGCAGCATCATGCTTCATTTGACTTGTAACACGCCGGACGCACGTGCTCAGCTTAAATGCCACGAGTTCTTTCCCTGGGCACTTGACGATGTACAATATCAGATTAAATGGGGCCAAGGAAAAATGATGATGTGGGGCGTGGAAATCCTTGATCCGCGGGGCGTGAACAAATGGGGATGTCCCATCTTCTTAAGCTTCTCGCGGGGTCGTCCAAAGTTACCAGAAGAAGAAAGACGATGGAGAAGAAATTCAATGTCAATGGCTGCTATGGTGTATAGGCCACCAAGTCAGCTCCGTATCGCCGTCACACGTTTGTCATGGTCAAACGTTGATGCCGTCGTGACAGTCTCACCACACTCAGGACAACGCGCTACAAATAGCCTTATTGCAAGCAGCCAATAACCCACGCCGGCGTCACGCGTTCTCGATCAATGGCGAAAGTTTCTCGCCCTCCTCCGGCCCTGGCGCTCCTCCTAGTGCTAGTCGGCGTCCTCGTCGCGGCTGCACGACACCGGGAACGCCGTCATCTTCCTGGCGACCGCGGGCCGACCACTCGGCCGGCCCAGTGGACGGGCCTCCGACGGGCGGCTTATGGTCGACTTTCTCGGTATACACCTTTCGTTCTTCGCTCTCTCAATGCCGATTTGAGACGCTCACCGGACACTGGACGCGCGCAGTGGATGAGCTGACGGTGCCGCAGCCGACGCCGTACCTCGCCGGCAGGACGGCCGCCGACTTCCTGAACGGGACCAACTTCGCGGTGGGCGGCGCGACGGTGCTAGACAAGGCCTTCTTAGCGAGCAAGGGGATCATGTTGTCGTTCGTGCCCATCACTCTCAGTAACCAAACGATCTGGTTTCAGAACGTCCTGCGGCTACTCAATTCATCAGTCTACGGTAAATAGCACTATCTCTTGTACAGACTAGACGACTCCCGTCTTGCTCGATCAGTGATCGGGGATCGATCTAAAATAAAAGGATCGGACATCATCTTACGTAGACACAATAATGATCTTCTGCACGCAGCGGCACTACTAGTAGCTTGTGATTTGTCAACTGTGATTACGAAATAAAACAGACACTAATTTTCAGAATCGCACGTGTAACAGAGCAGCGCAAGATCATGGCGAGCTCGTTCTTCTATGTCGGCGAGATCGGTCTTAATGACTACAACTTCGCCCTAAACAGCAGCTCCATCGACGTCGCCGTGAGCCTGGTGCCGGACATCATCGGCGCCATCCGTTCTGCCCTGACCGTAAGGCCACTTCTCTCAGTATCTTCCAACACTGCTACGACTAGCCCTTTTTCTGTTGATCTGTGCAGGCCATGATCGCTGCCGGAGCGAGGACGGTGGTGGTCACGGGGATGGTGCCTATCGGCTGCGAGCCGCAGCAGCTCGCCCTGTTCCCGGGCGGCCCGGGCGACTACGACCCGGCCATCGGCTGCCTCGCGCGGTTCAACGAGGTCGCCGAGCTGCACAACCGCGCGCTGAGGCGGATGCTCGGCGAGCTCCGCCTCGCCCACCCCGGCAGGTCCCTCCGCTACGCCGACATCTACCGCGCCGTCACCAGCGCCGTCGCCTCCCCCACCCTGTACGGGTTCGGCGGCATGCCACTGGCCGCGTGCTGCGGTGGCGGCGGCGGCCCGTACAACTTCAACTTCACGACGTTCTGCGGCACGCCGGGGGTCGATGGCGTGCGCCGACCCGTCCAAGTCCATCTCGTAGGACGGGGTCCACTTCACCGAGGCGGCCAACAAGCTCCTCACGCGCGCCATGCTGAAGTTACTACTGTGAGGCACGCCTAGCTTGGTGCGTGCATCCATTGTGTCACGGAATCATCCACGTATTATGGTCACGAACAACATACCAAATGATAAATAATTTAATATGCTAAATAATATCAAGCAACAAATTAAATTAAAGAAATGATATACGACATCTTGTAAGGCACGTTCGTACTCACGCAACGGCGAAACTGAAAAGAAATTTGAAGGGAGAGCCGAACAAACACTAATAATATTAGTAGGTATATAAGATTTTGGGAGTCTGAACTATTTTTTTTATTGACCACGCTAATATGCACTAGCTAGTCACGACATGCAATGATAATTTACAAAGGAAAATAGGAGCAGGAGTCAATACACCAGTTTCAGAAACGAACGAGATTCGTCACTGTAGATCCAAATTCGTCACAAATAATGGTTGGTGACGAATTTGTGATGAATTACATTTAGTTAAAAATGGAGTATCAAGTTTGTTTTTCCATGACGAAACAGCCTCAAATGTCATCGTACTGTTTTTTCTATGGCCAACAAACTTTCATCATGGAACCGTTTTTGGTTCTGTGATGCGTCATTAAAACATCACAAGATGCCTGGATTCACGTGGTTAAGTGACGTGGCCAGGACACGCTGGCACTCCATGTGACTTTGGGACCCGAGACAGCTACACTGCTCACAGGCGTAGAATGTTCCAGAATAAGAGGTGGCACGTGGACCATACATTCTCCGTATTTTAACATTAGGACTAGCCGGAATAGAAGTAAACTACTCGGTCGTGTTTGAGTAGGACTCCTCAGCTGGTATTCGGCTAGGATTTCGATGTAACTCTGTCCCCTGGACTATGTAAGGGCGGGCAGGGATCCCCTCAAAATATACAATCTCTAAGGCAATACAAACCAATACACAGAACATAGGGTATTCGCTCTCGGCGACCTGAACCTGTCTAAAGCTTTCATGTTCCTTTCACCATTGTGTTCCAGATCTCGGCAATCCCTTACCTGAAACTTACCACCTTGAAACTTACCACCTTGAGGTATCCCTCGGTGGACTTGACGGCTAAACACCGACAGCTGGCGTGCCAGCTAAGGGAAATCACCAACGATCCATCGGCGAATCCGATGGCATCGTTTACCGTTCACCTGCATTGTACCCGACAAGGGCACAACGTTCATCTTGGGCTCCTGGGCGTGCATCGCCAATGACTCACAATTCAGCTGCCACGTACCAGGCAGCCATATGCTCCATGTCCCTCTCCTCATTGGAAAAGTCGCCAATGACCCAGGTACCAGGCAGCCATACGCTCCATGTCCCTCTCATTGGAAAAGGATCTGGATGGCCTACTGAGGATCGGAGAAGGGGAAGCCGCCGCTTGCCGGGAGGCTCCCATCTTCCACAGCTACTCGGACTCGGATGATGACTCCGCTTTGGCCATGGGAAGTCATCTGGGTTTTAACCATCATCTCCATGCCACAAGGTCGGTTTGTGTATTGGAAGGGCTTTGAGCCCGCTGAACTACTCGACGACTCTCACCTTGTGGCTGATGATGACATCACTCCTTTCAGATACACACATTGATCCTCCACTGGATATTCAAGATCCAATCACAAGAGCTCGCACACGACAATTAAATTTAGAGGTGAGCTCGTTCCTAAGCACTCCTATGTATGATTATGTAAATATGATGCTATCTAATAATTATATTGTTATTAGGAACCATGGAGAGCAGAAGGAGATGCTTGGAGAGGGACTTGGAGGCGTGGAGGGCCAACTGATGGAGATGCTTTAATTAAAGTCCACCAGATTGCTCAAGAGGCAACAACTACAAGCAAGCAAGAAGTAACATTCCAAGAGCTTGTTTGACACAGCTTGCTCGCCGGCTTCACCACTGTCAAAGTGCCATTTTCAAAATGATTTTATTATGGGGGCCATGAATAAGCCGCAAAATGGCTTTGCGAACGTGACATAAGCAAAAAAAAAAAACTGTAGCTTCTATGACTATCGTGATCTTAAGCGATTGAAGCTATTTTATCAAATATTTTTTAATAGCTTCAGCTTAACTTCATCAAAAAACTTAGGCGGAGCTATTTCAGTAGGAGCCATAGATCGAAGGAGGCCTCGGGGACGGGGAGCTGAGGGTCGCGAAGGGCAATTCTAGGCATGCTGCCGTTGACGACCAAATTTTGCAGCAGACTAGACCAATCGGTCTGACCGATTGCCCCAGGCGGTCTGACCGGTCTGTGACACTGTAGCCGATCCGGCAGGAGCCGACCGGTCTGGCTGGTGCGTCTGACCGGTCTGACCGGTCCAAGCATTGTCCGAGTATAACTAGAGATTTTCATAGATTTAGATCTCGTAATAGGATTTCTTGCGAGGCAAGTCCACCCACCCTATAAATATAAAGGGCCACGGCCGATTGAGGCATCCAATCGATCAAAATACAAAACAAATCTACTATTTCATTGTCTTTACTTTTATCTCTCAACCCTAGCTTTTCCAACCTTCTATCTGCTATTCTTCCCTCATCTCCGTGACGTCTGAAGGCGTTCTAGGTTGTCTGCGGATCCTAGAACAACCTTACGTGCGCCTGCCCTGACGGGGTCCCTCTCGGGCGAGCGTTCGTTGGACTTCGCCGCTTCACCCCGACGACCGGTCTGACCGGTCCCTCTGACCGGTCTGACTGCCCTACGCAGGAGGCACTGCATCGAGCCCCTCCTCGCACCGCGTGACTGTGCGCGATCGTGTGTTGGCTCTAGATTTGCTCCAACATATTTTGACGACTCCGCTGGGGAAGAAAGATCTTGGTTAACAAAAACCGATCTAATCTACCTCAAGAAGATGGGATCAACTGCCGATGTCGACAAAGACAACATCATCCCGTCAACTGAGGAACATCTTCCTGAAGATGTTCGCCGGCTGCTGGAGGAGCGCAAGAAGAAACGCGATGAAGAAGATCTGAAAGCAGCGCTTGCAAGCATCAAAGTTGATCGACATGGCAAGGTCACAAAGATCAAAGAGATCGATTTCACCTCTACTTCAATGGATGCATCTGAGGTAACGCCCCCTGTAAGATCAACATCTACTGGTGTTACCATGGAGCAAGTTGAAAATTTGTTCGCTGAGCGAGATGTGCGTTTAGTTGATCTGTTTACTGAGAAGTTTATGATATTAACCGGTAAACAACCAGTAGTTGATGACACATCCTATTTCTATTGTTGAATCTACTGAAATCCCTGTCTCTCAACCATCGGTAACTTTACCGGCGAGTCAACCGCCGTATGGAATGCCGATGCATTATTTCAGTGGTCAAACGGTAACGCCAACAAACACGTTGGCAGCTCAGCAAACATATTCGGATCTGCTTACAAGCATCCATGGTTCGGCTAACTTTCGCCGAACGTATGAGTTGGAAAATTCTACGCCACCATATTCTACTCATACTTATAACATGCTATCGGTACCCCCAAGAAACACCATACCACATATCAGTCCTATCACGGATGAGATGTTTGGCCGATATGTACAGTGATGGCAACACAGGCAGCAACCGGTCAGACCGACCCCATCAACCGGTTAGATCGGTTCACCTCAACCGGTCAGACTGGTCATATCGACCGGTCAGACCGGTTCCCCCGGTTATGTGACATCAAACTAGCAGAACATGTCTACCTCCACACAGCCAAATTCATCAATTAATCTTGAGAAATTTCTTGCTAAATGTAAAAATGATTTGGCTAAGATGATCAAAGAAAGTCTTGGGGGTAGATGTTAAAGGCAAAAATTATCCTACCAAAAGCCATATCCTATGTCTTTCGATGCGGTTACATATCCTGCTGGTTTTAGATTGCCAGAATTTGTGAAGTTTAATGGAGATGATAGTAAAAGCACTTTCGAGCATGTTAACTAATATCTTGCACAATTAGGGGAAGCTAGTTCTATAAACGAATTGAAAGTTCGTTTGTTTTCTTTATCTTTAACCGGAACAGCTTTCTCTTGGTTTAGTTCTTTGGCTCCTAACTCCATTACTTCATGGGAACAATTAGAGCAAAAGTTTCACGATTACTTCTTTTCTGGAAGTTACGAGCTTAAGTTGTCCCATTTGACATCGGTTAAGCAAATGCATGATGAATCTGTTAGGGATTATATTAGAAGATTCCGCGATACAAAAAAAACCGATGTTTAATGTGAATCTTGCTGAAAAAGATCTAGCGGATTTAGCTTTTAATGGCCTGAGATCTCACATTAAAGAAAAACTAGAGGGCAATGACTTTTTTGCGGTTAATCAAGTGCATCAAAGAGCTTTGGCTGCAGAAAGCCGAAGTAAAGAGTTGCAAGAAAGTCATAGACATCATCGTCCAAATACTCATGCTCTTGAGTATCATTCAGATTCTTCGGATGATGTGTCTAAAGATGTTTACGCTGCTGAATTTGTGTGGTCGCCCAATGATAAACCAAGTACTTGTCTTCTTTAAAGCCGATTCCTAAAAATCGGCATGATGAGGTTAAATAAACTTTTGATGTGTCAAAGTGTGATAGAATTTTTGATGAGTTAGCAAGACTTGGAAAGATTAAGTTCTCTCACACAATTCCGCCGGTAGATGAGTTGAAAAGGCATGCTTATTGTAAATTACATAATACTTTTTCTCATGCTACCAATGATTGCAATGTTCTTCGTAGACAAAGGAAAAAGGACCGACAACAATCTGACCAGTCAGACCGGTTCATCGGGCGGTCTGACCGGTCCTCAGGGCGGTCTGACCGGTTCCCAGACCGGTCTGACTGGTGTGTCCAGTAAATCTGGAAATTCCTCCATAGTTGGAAATAGAATAAGGCCGAGCTTCAATGAGCTCCTGGCCAAGTATGAGAAGGAGGGAACTGTCCAGAAGCAGAAGGAACATCCAGATGAAGCCAAAGATACCAAATCAACGTCAACATCTAGTGAGCAATCGGATTATCGCCTACGTCAAGGTAATTGTGTTGTTATGCCAAATTCTGAGCTGATTGCTCCATGGTTCTGGTCATATCCTTATTATTATACACCTGTGGATTATAGTAGGATGTATATGTGTAGCGAAAATGGCCTCTCATGCCATATTTCAATATAATGTTTTGGCGATTGATGACACACACAACACTTGGACTAATATGATTGTTAAGATGACCATTCTCAGGCTTTTAGGTTCAAGTGATGACAAAGAGAAGATAGGCGTAGCTAGGCCCGAAGGGCCGCCCCTACGGTGGTTCCGCTGTTAGGGAAGTTGAATACGTCGGTGCAATGGACCCAGAAGCTGAGGCAAGGTCTATACACCGGATGAACCGACGATTGGGTCTTGGTGAACGTCGGTGCAGTTGTCCAGAGAGTTGGTTTTTCAGAGTTCACAGGACAACTACACTCACCGGTTAAACCGACGCAGCATCGGTTGATTGCCCATACACGTAACGGCTAGTTTTTGAGGCGGGCAGTTTAGTATCACCGGTTGAACCGACGATGGCTATTGGAGGTGCGTCGGATTAACCAGCACTAAGTATTTTTCTGGCAGCTTTTCTCCAACGGCTATATTTGCTTGTGCTGCCTATATATACCCCCAAGGCCGGGTCATTTGTGTGTGCTGGAGTTGCTGAAGCCTGCTACACTTGAAGAACACCTCCAACCACCTTAGAGCTTCATTGTACATCATATAGGCTTAAGCACACTTGTGAGAGTGCTTAGTGCTTGATTAGGCTTAGTTCTTGAGAGAACTAGCTTGAGTGAAAGTCTTGTTGTAGCAAGCATCTTGTGTACTCATCGTGTGACCCTCCGACTTGGTGTGGAGAGGCAACGGCACTTTGTGCAGGGAAGGAGACCCCTCTTGGTGAGAAGCTCCGATAGTGAAGACGGTGCCATGGGTGATGCTTCGAGAGAGACGGTGGCGGTGGCCTTGTCTTGGTGACTTGGGGTCACTTAGCCTTTGCTTGCTGGGAGCCTTGGTGGCAAACGCAAGACGGTGATCAAGCGGAGAGACTCGGCATCACACTTGTTCGTGTTGGACAAGTGGCCGTGGACGTAGCGAGGGACTTGTCCTAACCGAACCACGTTAAATCGTGTGTCTTGGTGTCTTCACGGGAGTTTGCATATTCTATTCCTTACCTCTTTACTTACCGTATTATGTTTGCGCATTTACTCTATCTTGCGTGCCTTTACTTTCCTAGTTAGTTTGATTAGGATTGGCTATAGGTTGCAAGTCTTTTAGGGGTAAGTAGAGAGTAGCATAGATAAACCTTAGTCATAACTAGTATGTGTAGGACGTGTTAGGTTTATCTCATGCAAATAGATTGAGCCCTAGGATAGAAAGCGATTAGCGACCCTATTCACCCCCTCCCCCTCTAGGGTCGGACACCCCGGTGATCCTTACAATATGCAATCATATTATATTCAATATCCTTCTATGTATCCAAATTGTATTCCACAAAGGCTGATTAGTAATAATCTGGTCGGAAAAGACCTTAATTGTAGCAAGAAGGGTGAGAAGAACGTGAAGAAAGATTCAAAGTACTTACAACCGAGGCGGTGTCCCTCAGGCTTATCTTACACTCAAAAGAGAAGGTTGCAATGTTTGCGTAATCAAGAAAAGATGGGGCAACAAGTGGAGGTGGAGCCAACAAAGCCAGTATCCATGAAGAAGGTTTGGAGGCCAAAGCAAATTGTTTCATCATCAACTTGAAGAAAAGCAAGACATGACCAATAATTTTTATCGCCCTGTTGACGCAAAATCTGGTCACACACTCGAATGCTCTAGAACGCGCAGCAAGATTGTCAAAACGATCAACATCAGCAACCTCTCTGCGCAGACCGGTTATGCAGACCGGTCAGACCGGTGCTCCAGGAAGACGGCGAAAACCTAGAACCAAGAGATCAGGAGGGACCCCATCAGAGCTAATAGATCTAGGGTTGCTCTGAGGTCGACAGGCCACTCAGAACGCCATCGAACGCCGTGGAGACGAGCGAATAACAAAAGATGGGGTTGGAAAAGTTAGGGTTTGGAGGATAAATGGTAAAGGTAATTGTGTGAATCGATTGGGATTACTCTCAATCTGCCGTGGCCCTTCATATATATACGGTGGGGAGGTCTATACCCATTAGGAGTCGAAACCTTAACAAATCACATGTCAAAATACAACTCCTAACTTGGATTGGCGTTCTGGACCGTTCTGACCGGTCTCCGGACCGGTCTGACCGCCCCTGGACCGGTCAGACCGGGGTGCAGGTCTTCCGGGGGCATAACTTCCTCATCCAGACTCCAAATTGGACGTTCCATATATGCATTTCGATTGTATCGACGAGATCTACGCAATAGTATATTCCAATTAATTATTTGACAAACTATTCTTGACCGGTCAGACCGGTTTGTACGAGAGGTCTGATCGGTCTGTCCAGATCGTTCAGAAAACCTGAATCGTGCCAATTTTGGGTGTCAACATATGACCCCCTATTTCTTGGTAGAGTTTGCGTACCAAGAAACATTTCTTCAAATCAAAATTGCACTGAAAGAATTAGAAGCACTTGTGCACCAATCACATCTTGTCTCTAATGATGAAGGAATCCGATTAACCACATATCTTGATATGGCTCAAGACGATGGTTTCACTTTGCTGCTCATATTCCTGCATCTCCCGTGAGATATGAACCTGAGTACACACCACTTTCGGTTATGATTGTTTCGAATACAGTTCAAAGTCAATCTCACACTTCAAATAACCATGGATGCACAAACTGACCCAATTACAATAAATAGCAATTGGTCTTTTGTCTCCTATAATCACAACTGAGAGCATATAATGAATACATATAGCGTCCACCAGCCTTATATCCATGAATCATAAACCTCTAGCCGAAATAAAAGAACCATATTCAACTTGCTTGTTAGTGCAAAATATTCCAATCGGCCTCAAAAATGAATATGCCACAATCACGATGCAAATGGCCAAGATTAGATTATTGTCAAGAACTAACCTGCACTGAAACAATGCAAAGCACCTACGCACCAATCATGTCTTTTGCAAGGGCGATATTGTATATCAGCCATGTCATCTTGTATAAATAAGACAAGCCTGAGTACACATTACCTCGGCTGTGAGTCATGTTCTTCTAAGAAATTGTTTCGGTCCATTTAGTAATATAATCTATATTAATAAACACAAAGCAACCCCTTTTGAAGATGGACGATTAATTTGATCAATGAACTTCAACCCTCAACCTCGGAAAGGCCATGGTTTGATAATAGGATTCATTAACACTGGAAATAATAAGACATCAGGGTAATGTAAAAACCGGCTCTTCTAAATCATCTTGGGAGCCCATGCCTTCATGAACTTTGCCCATGACAACTCTGGCCTGACCTGAATCTAAACACCTAAGAAATAAATATTCGATGGTAAAGATAGAGGTTATCATCGATCAAAACATATTTGCATTCCATATGCCGAATATTCCTCTCTGCACCATGACCAGGATCTTTTAGATAAGAGATTATAGGATCCCTTCAAATCCTGACCTTCGGCTTTAGTGATTGAATGATTTTCATAGCCGAATTGGCGTCTCTAGTAGTCTGGGCGGTCAGACCGGTTGCATTGACCAGTCAGACCGGTTCGTCCAGAACCATCAACTCGGCTTTTGCTTGCATCGGCTTTCTAATGTGAAAATATTTCTTCACACTTTCTTAGACAGATGCTTGTTGAGCCAGAGTCTTAGTATGTCCATTCTCCTTCCTTGGTATATGTCTTATAACAAATTCATGAAAGGAAGAAATAATATCGAGGCACTTGTCAAGATATGCATTCAAAGATCCATTGTAACATTAGCATACCTTAATACTTAATGCACCACCAGAAGTAAATCACCAAAGGCTTCAACATGTTTCACGCCCATAGATTGCAAAAATTCAAAGCCAAATGAAAGGGCTTCATGCTCAACTTTGATTATTTGTGCAATCATCTTTGAATCAGTTTGAGAATACAAAAACAACACCACTTGGAGAAATCAAGACAGCACTATATCCTTGACCATTATCACAAACTATTTCATTGAAATATAACTTTTAGGGTGTGCAAGTAATATAGCCGACTTCCAAATCATGCTCATCATTAATCCGATGCTCAACAATAAAATCCGCTACAATTTGGCCTCTCATGGATTTTAAAGATTCACAAGCCAAATTGTATTCAACTAAAGCATATGCTCATTCGCCGATTCTACGACTCAAAATCGGCTTTTGCGGCATACGTTTGTTCACATCGGTTTAACACACTACTATGCAAGTATTAGATAATAGATAATGCCTCAATTTGGTACAAGCATATAATAGAGAGACAAACATAATTTCTCAATAAAAATATACCTTGTCTCTGCATAAATAAGTCGTCAGCTTATATAAGTGATAACATACTCCTTGCCTTCGGTTTCTTGAGTCAAAACAGCCCCATAACTTTGTCTTCCGCTGCCACGAAAAGCCTAAAAGGAACCCCTCTCCTAGGCGCCTTGAGAACCGGTGGTGAAGACAAATATTGCTTAATCTTTTCAAATACTTCTTGTTGTTTTGCCCCCCAAGTGAATTGGGCTTCATTCTTTAACTGAAGAATAGGAGTAAGAGCATCAATATGCCTTATTACTGACAGTTTGCCAATTTTCTAGCTCGAATTGAATAAACTTCTAATTCGACTTTATTTACTGATGTTAAACCTTTCAAACAGCTCAAGATTTTGAAATAAAGCATAGCCAAGATCTTGAGAGCCCTTTGCAAACTGATCTACTGAATAAAAACTTCATGTGGTAAATTATCACCTACCAATATTTTGACCCCCGAGCACTTAAATGTCGTTGAGCTCCATATTGATGCATTTTTGGTATGACATCATGATCCACTACCTCCTCATTACCGTACCGAGAATGATAGTGGTGTTTCTCCATTGCAAGGAACCGAAACAGGTATTGCTGATTCGGCTTTCTGCTGAATTGATGGGTCAACCGGTCTGACCGGTTGTTCAGGGCGGTCAGACCGGTCGCCTGAAGCGGCTTGACCGGTCGTGCTGGCTAGTTAGCTGCTTTGACCCTCCATACCTTGCCTTGAGGGACCATGGGTCTGCGCTGATTGAATTGTTTGTCCCTCAGCTTCTTGATATCCTGCTCCTTCTTCTCTTGAAAGCGTAGGCGTTGCAGCTTCCTCTTTTGAGTACGAGTCAACACCGGAGGACACCACCTTGGTTGAAAGTACTTCGATGCTGGACTACTGCTGCCGGCCTGATGATCATTAGCCCTGATCGGCCTTTGAACAGAAGAATTAACCTATTTACCAAACAACATCGGTTTTTTACCCACATTATCAACAGCTACTTTAATATCACCGATCTGAACAACAACATTGGTTTTAATCTTCTCAGGATCAATAGTAGGCTGCACTTCTACTTTCCTTCCCTTGACACGGTACTCTTGTCTCGGGAAAGGAGCTTTGCCCGGCCTATGAGAAGGAGCCATCGAGTTTTTCTTTCAAGTAAGAACACAAACCATTGTAAGCCAAGTTCGCCAAATCTTTTTCACAAATTATCAAATTAAAGCATCGGTTTTTTATAGCTTTAACTCTTTGGAAATAATCCAAGACAGACTCATCTCGGCCTTGTCTAACCGATGTTAAATCTGACAATTTATCTTCATTGTGCCCAACCAGATCTTCTTTTAACTCAGCAAGATCAGCTTCGCATCTACCACTTGTGGATGCTTGTGCTGCAGAATTAAGATGATGTGCTATGGGATCATCTTGTACCATCGTCTGAACTGAACTTGTTGGTGCACACCAGAAAGGATTTTCATGTACATTATCAGAAATCGGTTCACGTGGAGAACCAGATTCTTTTGAAAGCAAAGGCGGCACAAAATTTGTCAACTCATTTATTCGGCTAGGAGCTGTCGAACAAGGAGTTGATGCAATCGGCAGGCTAACCACCAAAGCATCGGTTGGATTGGTCAGCTGACCCATCTGACCGGTCTGACCAGTCACATGGACCGGTTTGACCGGTCCTGCGTGGACCGATGAAGGAGATGGTGTTTGCCCTGCAAAATAGTCTATCGGCATACCGTATTGTGGTTGTTGGGAATATGCTAGTATAGCCGATAACTAAGGAGTTTGGAAAGCACAATTATCATCTACAGATTTGCCTTTTTTCATAATTTTGACTTGACCCTTTAAATTACCAAGCAAATCATTCGTGGGTTTATACATATCGGCAATTTTTTGATCTATAATAGATAATAACTGGCTAAACAAGTCGGAAGATGAAGTGCTTACATTGCTTATTACCTCAACTTGCTTATTTCTAAGCGCGAAGGAGGGTATCACGAAGTCTTTAACCTTCGTGACTTGGCCTTTTTCATCTTTCTTGAATCCCTTCAAGAATTGTGACATGAGGTGCTCCCTGGCCACCAAGTAATCTTGACGCTCCTCCTCGCTAAGTTCCTCGATAGATGCGGAGATGTTGCCGTCGTCGAGGTCGGTGATGACGCCCATCTTTTCTAGGGTAGATTAGATCGGTTTTGATAACCAGATTAATTGTTCCCCAGTGGAGTCGCCAAAAAGTGTGTTGACACAAAATCTGGTCACACACTCGAACGCGCTAGAACGTGCAGCAAGATCATCAAAACGATCAACACCAGCAGCCTCTCTGCGCAGACCGGTCAGACGGGTTATGCGGACCGGTCAGACCGGTGCTCTAGGGAGACGACGAAAACCTAGAACCATGGAGCTAGGGTTGCTCTGAGGTCGACAGGCCACTCAGAACGTCATCTAATGCCATGGAGACGAGCGAAGAACAAAAGATGAGGTTGGAAAAGTTAGGGTTTGAAGGATAAATGGTAAAGGTAATTGTGTGAATCGATTTGGATTACCCTCAATCGGCTATGGCCCTTCATATATATAGGGTGCGGAGGTCTGTACCCTTGGAGTCGAAACCCTACCAAATCCCGTGTCAAAATACAACTCCTAAATCGGATTGGGCGTTTCGGACCGGTCTGACCGGGGTGCAGGTCTTCCGGGGGCATAACTTACTCATCCGGACTCCAAATTGGACGTTCCATATATGCATTTCGATTGTCTTGACGAGATCTACGCAATGGTGCGGTCCAATTAACAATTTGATAAACTTTTTTCTGACCGGTCTGACCAGTTTGTACGAGAGGTCTGATCGGTCTGTCCAGATCGTCCAAAAAACCTGAATCGTGCCAATTTTGAGTGATGGCCGATGTATTATTGATCACCACCTTTAGAAAATTTTGGTCTAGAAAAATGTTCTTTCGCACACAAGCTTTGCCAAAGAACAGGGGGGCATATGTTGACGATCAAAATTGGCAGCAGACTAGACCAACCGGTCTGACCGGTTGCCCCAGGCGGTTTGACCGGTCTATGATGCTGTAGCCGATACGGCAGGAGCCGACCGGTCTGACCGGTGGGTCTGACCGGTCCAAGCAGAGTTCGAGTACAACTAAAGATTTTCATAGATTTAGATCTCATAATAGGATTTTTTGCTGGGCAAGTCCACCCACCCTATAAATATAAGGGTCAGTTGGATCCATGCCACTACAATTTCACGAAGTTGGATTTCATGTTGAAATCCATGCCATTGAGTGGCATGATTTTCAACGTGAAACCCAATTTCACGAAGTTGTGGTGGCATGAATTGAATTTTCCCTAAATAAATATAAAGGGCCACGGCCGTTTGAGGCTTCCAATCGATCAAAATACAAAACAAATCTACTATTTCATTGTCTTTACTTTTATCTCACAACCCTAGCTTTTCCAACCTTCTATCTCCTATTCTTCCCTTGTCTCCGCGACATCTGAAGGCGTTCTAGGTGGCCTGCCGATCCTAGAACAACACTACATGCGCCTGCCCTGACAGGGTCCCTCCCGGGCGAGCGTTCGTCGGACTTCGCCGCTTCACCCCGGCAATCGGTCTGACCGGTCCCTCTGACCGGTCTGACCGCCCTACGTAGGAGGCGCTGCATCGAGCCCCTCCTCGCGCCGCGCGACTGTGCGCGATCGTGTGTTGGCCCTAGATTTGCGCCAACAGCTGCGTGCGGAGGTAAGGACGCCACCACGTGCCCGCGTCGTCGCCGTCGCGGCCATGGCTATCTTTTTGCCTTCCCTTGGTCTTCCGCCACCCTTAGGCGTTCTCCAACGCCTCCCCCCAAACCCCCCTCCCCCCTGTGTGGGGGGAGCTTTAGAGGGGAGGGTGCCTCCAACGGCACCCCCTAAAGCTCCCCCTACGTAGGGGTGGAGTTGAATCTCCCCCCCACATATAGGGGGAGATTATAATTCCCTCTATACTCTAATCACGTCATTTGTTTATGATAAAAAATTTATTTGAATTTCGTAACTTGATAACAATATGTATTATAGTAGTACAAATACAATACTATTTTTTCAGAATTTAAAAATGATAAATAAATAGTTAAAGAGTGAGGTATAGTGTATAGGGGGAATGGATATGAGGGGAATGGTTGGAGAGAAGGAGTTATAGGGGGAGGTATCTTTTGGAGGGAGATAGTAAAATATAGTAAATAATACGTTTGGGGGGAGTTGGATGGGGGGAATGGTTGGAGAAAGCCTTAGAACTTTTGCTGGTTCCGCCACTGGCAGAACCTACAGTTTCATAGTTGTTTGAACTAAACAATTTTCAACTTTCTCCTGGCTTCTAGCTCACAACAACTTATCTATAGTTCACAGCTCACAACAGCTTTTTTCACAACCACAACTTAACCAAACACACCCTAAATATAAGGTGAACGATCCTAAAACCCCCCGCAAAGGAGATAATAAAGAACTCATGTCAGATGGTATCCTACTGCAAGGTGGTTGTATGAATCCAAAAAGGTTAATTAAAAAAGATAGATTTATTGCAGCCTATATTGCTCTCACGTAAAGCCGTTCTTTTATGCCACGGGGAAAGTGACTACGAATTTTCCTTTTGTTTGCGAATACCTATTTGTATCCGTGGAGCGCACGCCCATAAGCAGCCATCAAGGAAATTGATCAATGACCCCTATACCATAAGAGAGAAACTTCCCAGCTATAGCAAACCTTATCATAAAGGCCTTAAACAAGGGCTTTATTTGTTATTTCAGAAAAAAAAACAAAGACCGGATAGATTCAAACTGCAATTGCAATGGTTCGCTCTCGAAAGTCCTGAGTTGGAGAGGTGCGAACCATGAAAAAAAGATCCATGTAAACCATAAGAGTAGAGAGACTAGTAAAGTCTCATCTTTAGTTTATCCAATTAGCCCTCCAAACCTTACTAATGCGAGCTTAATTTTTCTGGCAGCGGAAAACAAATACAACTCCGCAAACGTTTTCCTCTCGCAACACCCAGATGGCACAGCAGTATAAGCGACTTTTCTCAGTACACACAACTAATTTTAAACAGCTAAAGTTTACGTGTCTATTATTCAGAAAAAAAGTTTACATGTCTAAACTTTTGATTTGGCTAGACTTTAATTTTAGTCCATCCAAACTGGCATGTAGTCAGGCGCCATTAATTTTTACTAGCAAATATGCCCATGCATTGCTACGGACAATGACATATTTTTGAAAATTTTATACTTATGATTAGAAAATAAGTTGAACTTTATATTAGGAGATTTTTCAATGAAAATGCATATTTCAATATTTAGGAATTTGAGTACAAAATCAGAATGTTGTAAGTTGATTGCATAATCCAACGAGTTATACATATGATTCTCCATTCGAGGCAGGGCAACGAGGGGTCGGTGCAATAAGAGGGGAGCACAACAGGTGTAGGAGTGAGAAGCAAGAGGCTGTGGAGTAGGCCCACATATGGAAAGCTCCCTAGAGACTCATACTTAGAGGGTGGAAGAGGAGATTTGGAGACATCCCTAGTTTGTAAATTCAAGTAGAGGGTCTGCTGGAATTTTTCTTCTTAATTCCACCATTCAAATTTGAGATATGTGGTTTTGATAGATAGTCTGCTAGAGTTTCTCTTAGGATACAAAGTATTGTCTTGCAACTTTCCATTGTATATTAGTGATAGTCCAACATCTCTTACATCGGGTTCACTCACGGTGTCGAGACCTTGACTGTTTATTAACTTCGGACAGAAGTCCATCATTCAATCTACATCTTTTTATCTCTGGTATCCTTTTTTCTAAATATCCAGCTGCCGTTCAAGTTCTCTAGTCTTGGGCAACCTTCCAATTTGTAATCATTAATTAGTATTTAGAAAATCCATTGTCATTATTTTTTTTCTAAAGCTTTTTGAATAATAATAACCATAATTATCAGTTTCCATTTTATTTTGTATTTTGGGGTAAGAATTTAATTGGTTTTCAAAACACGAGAATTGAAATTTATTAACAAAAATTCAGTATAGCTCTACATTGTCGCCCACCTTGTGGTAGCTAATGGTCCGATAGGTGCAGGTAGCTAAGTTGAATATCTACAGGTAGCTAATAAGTAGAATATCTAGCTCCGCATGCTACTGGCACCAGCATACTCTTAGCATGTGTTTGATTTCGAGATAATTATTAGGATAGGATGCTCATGTCCCTTTTTTCAGGATAGGGCAATCATAATTCTTGTTTAGTAGGAGATCATGGGATGATTGCGATTTTTGGTTTGCTGCAAGGCATGAGATAGGGGAGACCGGGAGAGGATGAATGGCCGTCAGCCACCGTGAGTCACGGGCCCTGGTGTCAGCCTCACATTTACGGATATTCCGCTCGGGCATTCGGTCGAGCACTCTGTGTGCGTCCTCCTGCATGTCTCCGTCAAAACTTCTCGGTCGGTGTTGTCCCCCAATTTTCATGGTGGTTCAACTCTCCCCCATAATTAATGCGGGACTAGTTCCTCAATTTTTATGTTGGTTCAACTCTTCCCAATTTTTATGTTGGTTTAACTCTTCCCCATAATTAATGTGGGACTAATCCTAACAATCTCCCACGTCACACATTGAGACCGGCTCCACACACGAGCACATATGGGCCTCACCACCCGGAAATTTTTATGTTGGTTCAACTCTCCCGCATAATTAATGTGGGACTAATCCTAACAATCTCCCACGTCACACATTGAGTCCGGCTCCACACACGAGCACATATGGGCCTCACCACCCGGATCCAGCTCTGATACCTAACAATCTCCCACGTCACACATTGAGACCGGCTCCACACACGAGCACATATGGGCCTCACCACCCGGAAATTTTTATGTTGGTTCAACTCTCCCCCATAATTAATGTGGGACTAATCCTAATAATCTCCCACGTCACACATTGAGACCAGCTCCACACACGAGCACATATGGGCCTCACCACCCGGATCCAGCTCTGATACCAATTGTCGGCCAAAAAACCAGGAGAGTCGGCCCAACAGGCGCACACTCGGAGGAAGTTTTGTTACACCCCAAAAGCTAGTCTAAGAAGTGAGAGACTCCCCCACTTTTATGTTGGTTCAAATCTCCCCCACAACTAATATGAAACTAATCCCAACAGACGTCGGCATCCATGGAGTGTTCTTCGCCGGGAGAGACATGCTAAGCCCGCGGCTTGCGAGCGGGCACAACGTTCTCTTCTCGGCACCTGCGCTGCGGGCGCGCGAAGAGATCAGCGTGCACCGCGAACCTGTTGATGGGTCGTGCTGCTTGTGCAGGTGCGTGTTACCGTCCACCCC
The DNA here is from genome assembly GCF_016808335.1 of Panicum virgatum. NCBI lineage: Eukaryota > Viridiplantae > Streptophyta > Magnoliopsida > Poales > Poaceae > Panicum > Panicum virgatum. The sequence goes on along the minus strand of NC_053144.1, from coordinate 29,066,114 downwards.
GGCGGAAGATTCGTTTTTCTTTCTCGCTCTACGGATCATGCCAGAGCCTGAAACTTCGCAGGATGCCTGACTTGGACACCAAGCGGGAGCAGGCGACGGACGGACGCAAGTCCCCGGTTGAAGACGGCATGGGCAGAGGAGCTGTGTGCGTGGCCGAGTCCAGATGGAAGACGGTGGTAGCTAGGCAAGGGCGACTGTACAGGACCCACCATTCGGTGTTTAGCGCCGGACCAAAAGTCAAAGAAACGGTCCGCTCTTTATAATTAGATATAGAACATAGATTTTTTCGGTTTTAAAAGAACTAGGTCGTTTTTTTTATAAGAAGGAAGATGCATCCCAAATTTAATTTAAAAACTACTCAAAACATGTGGGATGCTTAATTCCTATAATAAAAAAGTTACAGACATAAAATATTAATAAACTAGGAAACTAACTAAAACTATTGAACGTATCCCCTGTGGATGCTAACACAAAAAACTTAATTCCTGACGCTATATATAAAGGGAATGTATCTAGTGCAAACCACAGCCATCGTGAAAACTCGTGCAAACTACGACAAAAAATCGTCTAAATTCACCAAAAAATCACACATATATATGATATGATGATACACAACCTTGTAAAATATTTTGTCCAAACTCGTCTTCGTTTGTGAGATATAAAAATAACAAATTTCTAACAAATCACCTGGACATCTTTCTGGCTTGAAATTTGTTATTTTTATATCTCACAAACGAAGTTGAGTTTGAATAAGATATTTTACAAGATTGTATATCATCATATCATTTATATATGTGATTTTTTTTATGAATTTAGATAATTTTTTGCTGTGGTTTGCACGGGTTTTCACCATATATAAAACAAAAGTAAACGGCCCCTGTGGAAAAGATGCAGCAGGAGCAATCTACAAGACTGTATCCCCCATGTGAACTGGGGAGATTCCTTTTTTTTAATTAAGATTTTCAGTCTCCGCAAGCTCTCATTCTGTCATTCATAATTCAAAAGGTAAACAGAAGGAAATTGAAAAACTACGACACCTAGAGAAGAAATCGCTACCAAGTGGTGGCCTCTTGCAAACCCCAAGGGGCCTCCTTGACTTCTCGATGGCGCAGTTTCAACGCCTCCTCGTGGGTCTCATCCTCGCCGCCGTGCTCCTCCTCGTCGCGGAGGCCGCTGGTGATCCGGACGCCAGCGGCTGCCGCGGCCTGACCCGCGGCCGCTACTCCCGCATCTTTGCATTCGGCAACTCCCTGACGGACACCGGCAACGCCGCCATCTACCCGCCCACCGCCGGGGGGACCTTCACCGAGCTGCCGTACGGGCAGACCTACTTCGGCCGTCCCAGCGGCCGGGCCTCCGACGGCCGGATCATCACCGACTTCCTCGGTAATCAACCGCAATCTGACCTCAGCGTTGATCAGACAAATAAATTGTTGTGATATGAGTCTTGTGGCGTTCTTGTGGATCCACCACGCACGCTGTGGACGGGCTGAAGGTGCCACAGCCGACGCCGTACCTCGCCGGCAGAACGGCCGCTGACTTCATCAACGGATCAAACTTGGCCATCGGCGGCGCGACGGCGCTTGAGCCGGCGTTCCTGGAGGCCAGGGGGGTGACGTCGTTCGTGCTGGTTGCTCTCAGTTACGAGACGAGGTGGTTCGAGAATGTACTGCAGCTGCTGGTTGGCTCGGCGTCACACCATGGTAATACGAACCGAAATAATCATGCAAAATTTTTTGACCAGATGATCCTAACCCGTTTAAGCGAAGCTACAGCGCAACTCAGTATCACAGCGAGCTCGGTCTTCTTCGTCGGGGAGATGGGGATCAACGACTACTTCCTCTCCCTCTTCAGCAACCACACCGTCGACGAGACGGCAAGCTTGGTGCCGCACGTCGTCGGCGCCATCCGCTCAGCCCTCCTCGTAAGCTAAGCTAGCTAGCAGCCTAGCACACGCCTTCTCATTCCTCTTATTTAATTTTGTCTAGCTAATTAACAATCCGGGCACAGGCCACGCTCGCCGCCGGCGCGAGGACGGTGGTGGCCACGGGGATGCCGCCGCTCGGCTGCGCGCCGTACATGCTCGCTCTGTTCCCGGGCGACTACGACCGCGTCACCGGCTGCGACACGCGGCTCAACGCGCTCGCCGAGCTGCACAACGGCGAGCTGAAGCGGACGCTCGACGAGCTCCGGCGCGCCCACCCGGGCAGGTCCCTCCTCTACGGCGACGTCTACTGCACCATCAGGGCCGCCGTCACCTCGCCTGCCAAATTCGGTACACACAGACTACACAAACCCCTCTTCAGTTGATCCGATCGACCCAGTCTCATTTTTTTGCACACCTGCACGTCAGCAGTAAGTCAATAACACGTTTAAGACACATGGATGTCGGCCGCCTGTCGCAGGTTTTGGCGACGCGCCGTTGGCCGCGTGCTGCCGTGGCGGCGGCGGCCCGTACAACTTCAAGTTCACGACGTTCTGTGGCGCGCCGGGGTCGACGGCGTGCGCCGACCCGTCCAAGTCCATCTCGTGGGACGGGATCCACTTCACCGAGGCGGCCAACAGGCCGCAATGCTGAGTTTAAAGTCGACCGTAACATATCCCCTCCGGCGGTCGATTTTTTTTCCATCCATGTGCGTGGGGCCCACGGGGCTTTATCCTCCGCGCTTCTCCTCTCCTTTCCACTGCACACGTTCTTCCCCGTCCCTCCATCTAGATCTCGTCTGCTCCATGGCGCCCCTTCCTTCCCCTTTTTTCTTTCTGCTCCATGCTTCCGCCAATCCCGCTCACCGGGAACGAGGAGGACCAGAAGGCGTCACACCGCCCTCGCTCTCCCCGTCGAGCTGCCGGCCGGTCGCGCCCCCTCCCCCGCGCCCGTCCCCTCGGTCTCCGTCACGCTCGACGACCTCGCGGCAAGGGAAGGCATCCCGGCGTGGACCACGAGAGACGCGGTGCGCGCGGTTGTCCTCCCGGCGCGGATCCAGCATGCGCCGTGCGCTGCGGGGCGGGCGGCGCGAGCGGCGGGTCCGGCGGCGGCGGGGCGCGGCTCGCCGGCAGGGGCGGCGGCGCTCGCCACTAGCGCCGCCCCTGAGATCCAGTTTTTTTTCATACAAAATTTTTTTGGATGTATTTTTTTTTGTTTCTTTCCATTTGATAAATTTGTCTCTGTCAAAATTTTTCTCGTAATTTTTTTTTATCTCACCAATTTGTTTCTTGAAATTTTTTCTACCACCAATTTTTCACTTGAAAAATTATTTTGACTCATAAAAAATGTTTGAATTTATTTTTCTCAGAAAACAACAAAAAAATTTTATAAATGAAAAAAAAACAACTGTCGGAAAATCGACCGTACGGAAGCCTCCCGTACGGTTGACCGTAAACTATCAATACCCCCAACAGGCTCATAGCCAGCGCCATACTAAGTGGGCAGTGAGAACTGAGAACGACACACGGTCTCGCAGCTCTAGCCCAAGAGATCAAGACACCTTCGAGGCTGAGGCGGCTGCTATTTGGCGCGCCAGCAGCTGTAGGAGATATCAATTCCCTGGCAGATTTATTTCCTTTTTTTCGACCAATTTTCTTCCCTATTTTTTCATTCTATTTTTTTTTCTTTGAAAATTTCTCCTTTAGGTGCCTCATGCTTTCCCTTCCCTTCAATTTTCCAACTTACTAATAAATAAAGGACTTGACTATATTACGGCCGGCCGTAATATACTCCAACATCACGGCCTTACTATTTTAAGAAACCTTTGCATGTGGGCACTTTAACAGCTTCCTTTTCTAGCAACTCTGGTTCCCCGCACGCAAAAATAAACAACACCAAACCCTATGGTCCCCAGCCTGAGTGAAATAGCCTGTCAAGGTGATATTGACTAGGCGAAATACTAAGGCAAATCAAAAGCAGTAGGCAAAAACTGACAACATCAAAGACAATATTACATGTAAATTGCCCAGATCTAGTATTATATTGCGCAAATATAGCTCTAAATCAGCAGATTGTTCCAGTAGATTTTCCATAGCAGGGAAAAGTTTCACATGTTCCATAAAATCACCACAAAACCATATAAAATGTCCTTGTTTCTGTTCAGGATCCACTTTACAAACATGCCTGAAAACAACTGTGTAGAAATTGATTTTGATTTACTAGAACTGCGTACTAGGAGGGAGGTTGGACGGTATTATCTAGCCAAGAGAACAAAATATGAAGCTTCAAGCTGACTGCACTGTACGAATTCAGGGGCCAAAAACAACTTAATTGGAGAAATGCCCATACTATCTACTGCTTAGTGCTTACTTGCATGTCATTTTTTGCTGTACGACATTTATTGATCCCTACTATCTCCTGCATCATGACAAAAATAGAAACAGTAAACATTCTGTATCATAAATTAATAAAGAATATACAATAGGCAACGGATCCATTGTTTTGCTTGCTCTATTGCACCAATTTGCCTATGAAACAACATTTAATTGCTTGCTATATTGGACTAATCTGCCTAGAGGAAATTCAATTAATTGCATCTTGTATTACACTAATCTGCTTAGAGGAAATTCATTTAGTTGCACAACAATAAGAAGCAATCATACACATAACAAACTCCATGACACATAAACTGCATTCTAGCAATTTAGTGCATTGCATACGTCCAGTAGATGAATGATAATCCAACTGATTTACTTGAACTGCTTATGATACTGCATACTGAAGAAATTGCAGTATCCTTCCAAGCAATATAGACATTAAGTAAAAAACTAAATTAAACTATTGAAGAAAAAAGAAGAGCCATTGAATTACTTACGTCATGCTACATGAAGCATGCAAACTTGCCTAGCTATCTCAGTAAAAAACAATCTACTTCAGTCATTAAACTCCAAATTACTTCACTGTGGAACCAAGTAAACCAAACCACAGATCGAATCTCACAAACACTTGATTTCTACTATATCATAAAAAATGAAAATTCATGGGCCTATTGCTGATTACCTACACGGGCTGCGAATCAAAGAGATCAAGATAAGCCGTTGTGTCCCCTGAAGAAACCGAACATCACATAACCAGAGAGTTATCGCGCTGCACAAGCTGCTACTGACCAATGAAAAAACTTAATGACACAAAAAGAATTAGGATACCGATCCATACATTAACTGGAACCCAATCGATCAATACATGCATACCGATAGTAACATACGATGGACAAGAATAAAGCAACTTAATGATATCAATCTGCAAAATGAGTCCAAGAATTAGGGTGAGATATTAATTTCACTTATTGCTAAATCAGAAAACAAAAATGCTAAACTAAAATGAATAATTTGTCTGTTTGTTTACCATAAGTTGCCTACATGAAATTGTTAAATCAGAAAACAAAAAATGCTAAACTAAAATGAATAATTTGCCTGTTTGTTTACCATAAATTGCCTACACGAAAATCCAAAAAATGATGAATAGGAAAATATAAAAATGCTACGATTAGCTTGGTGTCAACAAATGCAGATGTGCATTAGGCATCTCACCAAGAAACCGACCACCATGACAAATGTGTAGCGACAGCCTCCAGGAACACCTCAAGATTTGGGATCGAAGCAAACCCAACCTTTATGTGCACTGCCTCCCTAGAGCCCTCTGATTTTCACTCACCACTGCATCAAAGACATCAAAAAAACAATCAAGGCACAGTCTGCCAATGAATTTGTGCAAGGGTTGCGAAAAATCACCTGATGAAGCAAAATAAACTGAAAAGCAGCATGAGTGCAGGACCTCACCCCTCACCTGATCCTTCGAAGCACCCTCTTGCCATTCAGTCTGGAACTTATGCAGCAGCAACCTTAGCAGTAAAAATAGTAGAATCACCTGATTGAAATAATATAATTGACTAGTTCAAAATTATATCCATAAGAGGGATCCAGGTGACTAGCAGCTTTCCATAGTATTTAATCATGAGAACATGGAATCAAAATAGATACATCATGAATCTGTGTGTTTTGGCTATGCTTAAATTCAGAAGAAAACCACAACTCGAATATTTGTGTAACTTTACCCCATAATCCAAAAGGAAAACTACATCCCGCTTTCTAGAATTCTAAAATGAATAATAGGCCCGACTCATAACCCCACAACTCAAATTAGATGCTGCCTGAGGGCCCGATTCCCTTACAGGAGCTGAGGTATAGTCGCCCTCACAAGGTCGCGAGTTAGAATCCCAGCTGGGATGAATTTTCCACTTGTGGGTAAAAAAATTCCCCTTGTTGTGCTCGCCGCAAGACTTGGCCCTCTCGAGCATAGGCCAGGGTTCGGGGGGGGGGGGGGGGGGTTCCGCGGCTAGGTAAAGCCGTGTTACTTCCTCTTAATGAAAAATGGTGGGGTCCGTTCAAACCCCACCCCCCCCGGCCACGTTTTTTTTACAAGGATCTAACGGCATTGTGTTTTCTATGGTGAACGATGTTTTCATCGATAGCGAGGCACCTATGGTGTACATGTGTTTATAGAAGTGATTCCTTTGAGTGTCTGAATTGTACTGTGTAATTAAAAAAATAAAACCCATGTGAGAGATACAAACAAGAAACATGAAGTTGCACGAATTGAGCGTAGCTCAGCTGTAGTAGACGACGTGCCCGTCGATAGCGAGGCGTCAGTGGTGACTTTGTCAATTTCGAGAATCTGCCGGTTTAGTCTTTCGAAGGCGCTTATAGGATTAAAGTTATGTGCGTGTATTTATAAGAGTGAATGTATGTGTGTTTGTAAGCGTTTGCGTCTGTAATGTGTTTTGAAAAAAAAAAGATAAAGTTGCAGGCGAAAAATGCGATAGGGTCGAAAGCCGAAAGGGTTAGTTGGTGTGGAGTCGGCCGAAAAGGTTATTCGTCCGTGTGGGGTGACTGGTCTATCTTTATCGCGCGGCGGCTGAAAAAAGTTGAAGGTCAGGTTCGGCCCCTGCAGCGTTTGATGTTGCTGGCTGCGCGCATGCGCGGGTCGGGCGTGCCGATTGCCCAGGCGTGTGGAACTGGATTGGCCGGTCGGGTCCCCATTCCCATTCCTGGAAACGCGGGAACATTTTTCGGTACATCCTTATTTCCCAGGTATGTAACGGTGTCAAGCAAGCACTAAACGTGCAACATGCAGGGGCATGTCTCGCAGCGTTGCTGCGCACACTGATCAGCGTTGCTCAGACCGGTTTTATTAGGGAGACCAACCAAGATCCAATAAACTCTCGGGAGGGAGGATCTGACAGGGCAAGCACACCATGAATTGTTCTAGAGCTGGCAGTCCATCTAAAACATCCTCAAACATAGTAGAGATGAAGAACTGTTCTAGAGCTCGTAGAGAGTTACAAACAGCTAGAATTTGAAAAAGACAAAAAGTGATTAAAAAAGAGTAAAGTCCATTTTTGGCTATCGAACTATCGTCTCGGTTTGGTTTTGGCCATTGAACCGTAAAATCAGGAATCTTTAACCATCCAACTCTCTGAAATTCTTCATATTTGTCCATCCGGCAACTTTAGTGAGTTGTTTCGCTGCCATGGATGACATGTGACAGTGAAGCCCACCTAATCAGAACCTCAAACTTCTCTCTATCCCTCTTCTCTCTTCCCTCTCTTCTCTCTCCATTCCACTGCCTCTGCCCCTCCATTGGACACCGGCATGCCACGCCCGCCGCTACAGTGGTTATGGGGCCTCACCGTTGACGCCCCAACCTCCACCGCTCTCCTAGACATCTCTAGCCGCCAACTACGCCCGCCACTAGAGTGGCCATCGGGCAACCGCCTTTGCCTCCGCCTCCCCAGCTGCCTATCACCAGTCGCAGCGCCCGGCACTGGAGGGGCTACTAGCCCTGCCGCTAGAGTGGCCGGGGGGCCTCGACGTCGTTGCCTCCACCTCTATAGCTGCCTCCCGCCAGCTGCGATGCCCGGCCACTGGAGTAGCAGTGGGGGCATCGCCGCCCTTGCTTCCGCAGCTGCCTCCCACCAGCCTCACGCGCCTGGTCCCGGAGTGGCTGCAGGACCTGCCGCCTCCCCTAGCCCCCTCCAGCCAAGTTTGGCACCAGAGTGGCCACGGGGACCTTGGTCTCCTCCAAAATGGACATGAAGGAGCGGTGCGCCGGGGGAGGGGTAGCTGTGTGCGTGGTGGCCATGGGCAAGCGACGGTGGAGGATGGGGTCATGTAGGCGGTGATGGTCAGCGGGCGGAGCAGGGATGGCGAAGGAGAGAGGCGGAGCAGCGATGGCGAAGGAGAGAGGCGCTCACCGTGTCATCTACGTCAGCAAAACCTGCCACCAAAATAACCAAATGGTCAAATATAAATAGTATTGAGAGTTGGATGGCAAAATATTCCTAGTTTTGCGGTTTGATGGCTAAAACCAAACCGAGGCGATAGTAGTTGATGGCTGAAAAAAGGACTTTACTCATAAAAGTAATAGATTGATATGGGTTTGATCGACTAAATACTCTCAATCAATCATAGCTCTTTATATTTACAACGAGGGGATCTTACCCCATTAGGATAGCAACTTATACAAATTCCATGTCAAGTTATGACTTCTAACTCGGATTGTACAACTAAAACCGGTCTGACCGCTTTCGCAAACCGGTTCGATAGTTTTCCTAGATCAAATCTTCCTGAAATTATAACTCTCTCATCTCAACTACTATTCTAATGTTCTATATATGGGTTTCGATTGTCTCGATGAAAGCTGCACAATAGTGAAGTCAATTTATATTTTAAAATTCATCTAAATCGTTCGGCCCGGTTTATACACATCGGTCAAACTGATTTACACAGCCGTACCAATTTTGATCATCGGTATAACATTTCTCGATCTTATTGATCCGGAAACTTGGTGACTAGAATCTCTTCCATGGTTCCAGCTGTTACTTACTACTTCCGAAGATATAACTCTGCTAAAAAAATCCACGAAAACACATACTAAAATCGAAGCCATATTTGCATGAAAAGTATCAGAGGTACTTTGCTTACTACCAATAATCGAAACAGAGTCAGCTGGTTCCGTAGGCCTTTCTTCTGTATTTTGGTGTAATAATGTTTACAATGCTTCCGGATTCTAGCTATTGAGTGGCAACACATGAAAAAAAGAGGACTACGTTTTCTTTAAGATGACGGAGCATTTACATGAGAAGCCTCGGCATTATCAGGTCTCCTCCAGGTCGTTCTACTACTAGCGTAGTCGCGTGATACATTGATACCTGATGGCCTACATCTCTGAAGAAGGCTACCAGGGAGAGATCCTTGGATGGTGACGAAAGTGAGAGCACTACCAAAATTTTTTGGCTCCGGCTTGGCAAAATATGCCGCAAACCTACACATGGGGCAGCATTCGGCTGCAGTTTTCTACAATAATTAATATGGATGACATTTAAAAAAAATGGTTCAGAATGGTGACTACAAGTCTACAGCTGATCTCGTTTATGGATATATTCAGATTTTGGGAGAATCAGCACTTAAAATGTCTCAAGAAAATCCTAGTTCCTTGTTATATAATTCAATCATGTGCCAGAATATTGTTTCCTGATGGAAAATGTACGGATTCTTGAGGAAGTTGTCACCTTCCAGACCTGTTGCCCTGCAGGCAACAACAGAACTGTGCTGGCTAATTATAAGCTAACAAATTTTACTTATGATAGGATACTTCAATTCCAAGCCGTAGTTTAGGAGATCCAGATCTATAAAATTCATAGTGAAGTGCAATTTTGTTGAAACGAGAAATAGAGTTCTGACTGAAGGAAACGTACTAACCACATTGAGAAAACCTTCAGTTGAATTTACATATATCTCTGTAACTTTCATTCATGTACTTCCACCCAAATGGTCTGGTACAGTAGCTCTCCGGAAAAAGAATGTTTGCTATTATATACCTGCAGCAACATGATTATTTTCTTCCCAGACTTTTCTGTGTATCGCAAGCAATAGCTTTGCATGAATGTTTGATGCCATCCAAAACCAGCGTGGTATCCTTCAGTTATTTAGAGAAATGATGAAGATGTATTTAGAGAAATGACGAAGGTGTTGAGATGAAAGAGTTCTTACACATGTTTCTCAAGGTTTATAAATAGTCCAGCACTTCCATCTCGTCATATGAGTCCCTCCGCTTCTTCAAAACCCTTGGTCTATCATTGACTATTTCTAGGACCTAATACAAGTCGAACATCAAACATAAAATTGAATTTCAAATGTAGGTCTTCATTAACTAAGGATAAATGAAGAGAATATTGGCTTAACTACTGTGTCCTACAAGTCAAGGAGGACAGAGTTTTAGATGAGAAAAGAGAAAGTCATTTGCTAAAAAACCTTAATTAAATATTTCAAGAAAGTGTGTGATGCTCCCTATAAAATACACAAGTTACACAGAAAAAAGAAGTCACTAGTACACATGGCATGCAGATGATCACCAAATACAGCTCATGAATTATGTAGCAACATGTCCAAGTGCAACACAAAAATAAACATAAATTTTGATCATAACAATATTTAGTAAAAACTATCATCACATTTCAAAATTCAAATGTCTACTTTCAAAAAAATATTTCTCTCTCAAATTAATACTTTACCTCTGGTCTTGAGTAGAGAACACCATACGACATGCCCACATCAATGCACCAAACTTTGCCGTCGCATTTGCTGACAGCATATGAAAGTCATCGATTAATTTATCTGTCATGAAATCTGGTATCTTATAAATCTCCTATTGAGAATATTTTGTATAGAACGATGTCCAGTTGAGATTTGAGAATGATAGATACCAATTCACCCCACGGATCTGAGGAGTATGCCCAACCACCATCCCCTTTGCTCCCACAGATTTCAGTGTTTCCTCAGCAATGATGGAAGATAGCTGAAACCAACATGGGCATCTGTGTGATCATTCGTGAAATGTGTAATGTTTTTCTCCATTGAGATACATATTTCCTGTAGTGCAAGAGGAAGCATCGGAAGTAGAAATGGTTACTGGATTGGATTATTTTTCTAACCAGCAAAGCACGGCGTGTCCTTTCGGCAGAGTCTTGCGAATACATTCTGCTCCATACCACACTGTCATAACCTCTAGTAGCTATGAAGGGGATGTCGGTCTCATGATCGCTGTCTTCACCTGAACTTTTCATCCACGTTGACACTTCTATGTTCATACGCTCAATCCCGTATTCAACTGCAGACAGGAAGATAACAAATTGAGATAACATGGTTCCCTTGGTGCAATCCATGTTATTGAAAAGAATTTTTATAATTCTAGCTGAATTTTGTTGGAACGCAGGATTCACTAGTCTGAAACAAAAGCTTCTTTGTGCATTTAGTTTATATAGTGCTCCTATCAGGCAGGGGGGTTCACCATGATGAGGAAGAAGGCCACCGTGACAAAATATCCAGTCATTGATCTTAAGGACAACAGGATGCCGTGCCAATTCACAAGCTAGCGGGCCACCTCGCTTGAAAAGTGATGATCTTGCAGCAAACCCTTTCTGGTTCTGTCACAACATTCAGAAGCAGAAGCAAAATATATAAGCCCAACAGTGCATATTCACTTAAACAGCTCTGCAAATGAGTTACTAGCAGTAAATTATTTATTTCAGTGCTGATTAAGATGGTAGATTTCTCTTTCTGCTAACTTGTTAGATTGAATTATATATATTGGTAGCAAAAGTGTTTATGCTCACCTTGACAAAGTTCCAAGAACGCCGCGAAGCTCTGTATTCTTTCTTCCTCCTTTCAGTGACGTTAACCCAGTTGAGAAAGGCGTCATCCCAGTTCTCATCACACTCATCCAGGTACTCAAGGAAGCGTATGCATTCATCAAAGCCTCCGGGATAGACGTATCGGAAATCACCTTCCACGTTCATGGTTTCATGGTTCCCATTAACCTATTGGAAAATCGAACTCCATGCATATCAGAATATAATTATTGGCTAACTAGTGGAGATAAAGAACGGTAGGTAGAGTGGCAATCAATCAAACCTGAAACACAGCGCCACCTTGAGATTTGGCTTGCACGCTCAGTGAGCTCAATAGGGAGAGTATGGCAATTTCATCTTCACCACGATCAAGGATGTCCCCAACTTGAACAAGTACCTATCACACAAGCACATCATATGTACATCTGTTTTACTAGCAAATATGCCCGTGCATTGCTATGGAAATCTATATAAATATATCGATTAGCATGTAAAGATTGCATATATTATATAACTTATGTATTTTATAGTAACATAGTACGCGTTAGTTGAGGACTTCAGCTTTTTCTATTTTACTCAACAAACGCTAATTGTAAATGGTTCCGGATCGTTAACTCAACATACTGTCACTTGGATTCCTATTAAAACTCCGATTGACAGACCAAGGAATCATTGCTTGCTTTAGTAACAAAAAGAAGAGATAGAGATACAGATAGAGATTTCCGTGGGGAGACATTATTGCTGCAGCAGTAAACTCGACAAATGTCAGTAATGTGGAGCACTGTTTATGCTCTGAAACGCGCGATCGATGCTAAAGCACTAAACGTCTGAACTAGAGAGATCGAGGGCGCTTACCGTGCGCCCGCCTGTCCACACATGGCCATCTGATTCCGCGCTGAGGACGCCGGCCAACACCAGCGCGGCTCGCGTCTGGGAGAGATCGCCGTGGGCGTCGCCAACTGCACGGGAGCTTCGTCACGTTTAATTCACACGGTACGAATGACCAATACTGGGAATGATTGAATCGGCAGAGATGCTGACGTACGTACTGGCGACAATGCGGCGGCCGGGCGCCGACACGACCGTGGGCGGGTCGCCGGCGACGGTGATGGGGCGCGGGGGTCCTCCGCCGCCGCCGCTGGCGACGGCGCGGCAGGACGGGGCGAACCTGCCGCTGCTGGTCCTAGGATACGGCGGGGCCACGAACCCCAGCCTGAGCGAAAGAGCGGCCATGGCACCCGAGCTAGCTGAAGAAGGTCGTACTAGGCCGGCCGTTTGTAGAGAGGAGCTACGAGCTACGAAGGGGAGTAGGGAGGGAGGGTAGCAAGCGAGGCTAGAGGCGGGCAGCTGCGGCGAGCTGCCGCTGTAAAATTGAGCGGCGAGGGAGTCCATGTCCATGTAACTGGCCGAGTTCTTGGTGAGGAAGGCGAGGTGACCTCTGAGCCAATCGTTTGCGGATTGAGTTCCTGCTCGCTGCAAGCACGCAGTAGAAGAGGGAGGCCCGTAGTGTAGTGCGTCGGGCCGGCCCATATCGCCGTTGCGATGGGGGTTAGCAGGCTCAAAACTGCAAGCCCTTTCTAAAAAAAAAAAACTGCAAGTCCAGCACATACAACTACCAACGTAAACGCTCTGAGACGTGTCCCTACTGCCGTGGCGTATTGCGTGGATCACCGTTACGCCAGCAGCACCCATCTCATCATCATCATCTCTCCCGGAGAATCAGTCCTCCCTCATGGCAACGGATAAAGTTTGTAAGGGAGATTCTATGTCACCCGCTAGCACTAGTCCAGGGAGAATATATGGCACGATATAAAGTTCTCTAATTCGATTATCTTTTTTTGAAAGGATTCGAATTCGATTATTCACGACCATAATTAGATCCTTTGAAAAGTTTCTGAATAATATTATAGCATGCATTATGTCCAAAATCTAAGTGTTGGGGTCCTTTCTATACCTGATTATGCTCCGCTAGTCCGTTAGAAAGCAAAACTTTGTGTCTTCAACCGATAATTAGTCAAATTATATCCCGTTGAAGCCGTAGTTGTTTACAAAGTAGTATTCGCAGCAACTATATACTCTTAAAAGGATTAGCCGGAAGAGCAGTAACTCACTAAATGGCTAATAGGCTGTTTGAATCTCCGAGAGCCACTCCCTCCATTCTAAATTCTAGGTCGTTTTAGCAAATACTATGTATCTACATATGCCAAAACGAGCTACAATTGCAAACGTAGGGAGCAATTGTTAGTTACCAAAATTTAGCTGAGACGTTTCTCTTTGGATCCCAAGCTAATATGCTAGCTATTAGTGATGCCAACCATCTACTTAACAGTTAAATATCACTTATTTTGTTGTGGCTTGCTTTATTAATAAAAGTTATTCAAAAATGATTTAAGTTTGATTATGTTTGCAAAAAAATTAGAATAAGAAGAGTGCTCAAACTTGAATTAAGTTAAAAAACTGAAACCAATTACAATTTGGAATATATAGCCAGTTATATGGATCCAAATGGTCCTAGGGTGATTCATGTGGATTTTTCTTTTCTTCCTAAATATGGCTTACATACACGCACGCACACTCACCCATATAAATATATGTACAAACCCTATCCTTATAAATACCTTCAAACATTAAGCTAGCATATCTCGAGATTGATAAAGTCACTTCTATCGATGTGCATCTGCCACTAAAAGAATAGTGCTGGTTAAATCATCCACAGAAGAATTCAGAAAGATGCGACCATCCATATCGAGTCAAGGATACTTTATATTATCAGTGTAATATATAAGTGTTATATACAAATTGAGGGGTGTGTGTGTATAATATTCCAGTTCTCATCCCTTAACTAATCCGTATCTAGGCCGTTAGCCTTTAGAGATGTAACTTTAGTTTACGTGTTGCTAATCCTCTCTGTCATCAGCTAGGGTGATAAATCTAGTGGCACATAATCTACGTGCGTGGAAAACGCGGTGCCACCATGCATAAAGCACGATAGATGCAGGTAGGAGTACGTGCCGGCCACAAGGTGAATGAATCTCTTAGCTTGGTACGCCACGACCTAGTAAAAGCTAGCTGTTGTGCCACTTCGATCCCACGAGACGCGGAGCTTAAATATTTAGTGGTTGTTTTCTTTTTGCTTGAAAAATCGATGGGTTGTGAGTGGCGCCGGCCGGCAATCAATCGAGAGTTCCCATGGCCGGGATCACCGCGCGTCCCCAAGCGGGGATCAGGGCCGGGGGAATCAATCAATCAATCAATCATATCCGGGAATCATTTCTTTCTTTCTATCTATCTTTCTTCGGCTGTGTTTAGTGTTTAGTTAAAAAAATACGAAAAGTGTTTGCGAAAAGGACTGTAGCACTTTTCATTTATATGTGGTAAATATTGTTTTACCATAGACTAATTAGGCTCAAAAAATTCGTCTCGCAATGTACATCAAAACTATGCAATTAGTTTTTTATTTACCTATATTTAGTACTCTATGCATGAGTCATTTGTTATATTTAATGTTTCGATGTGATTTCGATGTAATAGAAAATTTGAAAAGTTTGGAGGAGTTGAAAGGAACTAAGCACAGCGTCTCTTTCGTTCTCTCTTTCAAGTTTCAACAAGGTTATTATTTGTTTTTTTCCTTTTTTTTTAGAATTGCCGATGCATCTAGGTGCTCAACAGCTAATGAAAGCACCTCCTGCTCGCCACCACGCACACGCACCGAGCTGGTTCCGAAAGAGGAACAGGATAACAGGAGCCAGCCCACGACGGACCCGAATCCGATACGATCCCTCCTCTCTCTCTCTTTGGTGGATGTGGACGGGACACGGGAGAGCGAGCGTGCTACTTGACTTGGGTATACTCTTTGTTTTATCACAGTGCTTAGAATAATGACCCTGTTTAGATCCGACCCGTAAATCCTGTAAACACAAAAAAATATCACATCAAATATTTCGACACATGCATGGAGTACTAAATGAAGTCTATCTACAATTTTTTTGCATGGATGAGCTGTAAATCACGAGACGAATCTAATGAGCCTACTTAATCCATAATTTGCAACAGTGATGCTGCAGAAACTATCTACTAATTATTGATTAATCATGGATTAATTAGCATCATTAGATTCGTCTCGCGATTTACAATCCATTTGTGTAAAAAATTTTGTAAATAAATTTCATTTAGTACTTCAAATTAATAAGATTCCTTTGAAAAAAAATTTTCAACGGAACTAAGGCCGTGTTTAGTTAAAAAATCAAAATTCCAAATTTTTTTCCGGTACCTGCATGGAGACTTAAATCTAGATGAAATAAAAAACGCATTGCGACCGCTGTCTGTAAATGGCGAGACGAATCTAATGAATCTAATTAGGCTGTAATTAGATGCTAAATTACTACAGTAATGCTACAGTAAATAATCTCTAATGACGGATTACTTAGGCTCATTAGATTCGTCTCGGACGAGTTCTATAATTATTTTTGTGATTAGTTTATATTTAGTACTTCAAATATACAAAAATGATTTTTCAAAAACTTTAAAACACCCAACTAAACACGGGCTAAACACGACCGATGTCGAGATGCCTACCCTACTCTGTCGTCGTGGGGAGACGAGAGGCGCGCGGCGACGCAAGGGCAGGCATCCTCCTCGACCTCGGGCCTCCACTCCCACTCCCTTCCGCGTCCCGCATCCGCCGTTGGGAACCCTCCCTCCCTCTGCTACTCTGCTGTCTGCGTGCGCGGGCGCCGAGGCCAAATTCAAATCTCCGCTTCCTCCGCTCCTCCTACCTCAGCCGCTTCCTGTATTGCTGCCACGGCAGGCACCTCCCATGTTGCCGTAGTAAAAGGCAATCTTGTCAGTGAAGGCAGATCAGCGTTCACCCCCGTGAGCACGCACGGGGCCCGCACAAAGTTACCGTTGGGAACCTACACTTAAGGGTGGTAAAGGGCCCAACATTTTGAACTAGAAAATCTAAGGATCGGACCTTAAAAGGGCCGGGCTCTAAACATATGTATTTTTGAACTAAAAATTTTAAGGACCTTATTGGGCTGTGAAGAGACCACTAGGGCCATGGCCCATTACCACCCCTACCTACACTACTACTCCTAAAGCTCTTGGCAAAATCTCATTTTTACCGTAAAAAAGTACTAACTCTTGCAAACCTCATAAACCACTTACAACAACATAGTCTTTTTCCCAAACAAGTTGGGGTAAACTACTCATAAACCACTTACTCCAACCAATTTATTACTACTTACAAAAATCTAACGTTTCTCTAATCATGAAACGGTACTGCATTACACACTACTCATAGCACCAACTTCTTTTTAGAAAAGAATCTAACGTTTCTCTAACTTGATCGGCCACGCATCATATTCTTCCTACGGATAAAAAGTTGAAGAATCATCCCATAATTTATAGGTTCGCAATATTGCACAACGACTACAAAAATCAGACTCTCTCACAAACACAACATAAACTTGACCTCCCAATCTTTAGCCAAATACTAATAGCTAAACTACATGATGTCCCATTGTGTTTTTCCTTACAAAAAAAACTAGAGACATTCTCCATCTTCATCCTCCCACAGCAGTACAGCACTCATGCGCATCCACCGAAAAGCCCCAGAAACCTCTCTAAAGCCCTGCACAAGTGCTTCCCACGCAGCCGCCATTATCATCCTCACTCTCATCACTCTCTCCCCAACAGTCACGCTCCCTCACAATGGAGCTCGCTCTCCCCCTCCTCCTCGTCCTTGCAAGCCTCTCGCTTGCCAATGCCGGCGGCGGCAACACGACGACCTACATCGTGTTCATGGACCCGGCGCGGATGCCGGCCGTGCACGCGTCCCCGGCGCGCTGGCACGCGGCGCACCTCGAGTCACTGTCCATCGACCCGGCGCGCCACCTGCTCTACTCCTACTCCGCCGCGGCCCACGGATTCGCGGCGGAGCTGCTCCCGGACCACCTTACCATGCTCCGCGGCACCCCCGAGGTGCTCCAGGTCGTCCCCGACGAGGTGTTCCAGCTCCACACCACGCGCTCCCCGGAGTTCTTGGGCCTGTTAACGCCGGCGTACCAGCCGGCCATCGGCAATCTGGAGGCGGCCACGCACGACGTCGTCATAGGCGTCCTGGACACCGGCGTCTGGCCGGAGTCGTCGAGCTTCGCGGGCGGCAGCCTGCCGCCACCGCCCGCGCGGTGGAAGGGGGTGTGCGAGGCCGGCGTCGATTTCCCGCCGAGCGCCTGCGGGAGGAAGCTGGTGGGCGCGCGCAGCTTCTCCCGCGGGCTCCGCGCGGCGAACGGCGGCGCCATAGGCGTGGGGAAGACGACGTTCAGGTCGGCGCGCGACAGGGACGGGCACGGGACGCACACGGCGAGCACAGCGGCGGGCGCGGTGGTGGCGAACGCGAGCCTGCTCGGGTACGCCACGGGGACGGCGCGTGGGATGGCGCCCGGGGCGCGCGTCGCCGCGTACAAGGTGTGCTGGCCGGAGGGGTGCCTCGGCTCCGACATCCTCGCTGGCATTGACGCCGCCGTTACCGACGGGGTGGGCGTGCTGTCGCTGTCCCTCGGCGGCGGCGCGGCGCCGTACTTCCGGGACACCGTGGCGGTCGGCGCCTTCGGTGCGGCGGCGGCCGGCGTTTTCGTGTCCTGCTCCGCCGGGAACTCCGGCCCATCTGGCGCCACCGTCTCCAACTCCGCGCCGTGGGTCGCCACCGTCGGCGCCGGCACGCTGGACCGCGATTTCCCGGCCTACGTCACGCTCCCCACCGGCGCACGCCTCGCCGGCGTGTCCCTCTACGCGGGGTCCTCCCCCTCTGCCCACCCCGCCATGCTCCCCCTCGTCTACGGCAGCGGGCGCGACAACGCGAGCAAGCTCTGCCTCTCGGGGACGCTCGACCCGGCCGCGGTGCGCGGCAAGATCGTGCTCTGCGACCGTGGCGTCAACGCGCGCGTGGAGAAGGGTGCCGTCGTCAAGGCCGCCGGCGGGGCCGGGATGGTGCTGGCCAACACGGCGGCCAGCGGCGAGGAGCTCGTGGCGGACAGCCACCTGCTCCCGGCCGTGGCGGTTGGGCGGTCGGTCGGCGACAAGATACGGGAGTACGCGGCGCGCGGCGGCGGCGGCAGGCCGATGGCAATGCTGAGCTTCGGCGGCACGGTTCTTGGCGTCCGGCCGTCGCCCGTCGTGGCGGCGTTCAGCTCTCGCGGCCCCAACACCGTCGTGCCGGAGATCCTCAAGCCGGACATGATTGGCCCCGGGGTGAACATCCTGGCCGCGTGGTCCGGCGTAGCGGGGCCGACCGGGCTCGCCAAGGACGGCCGCCGGACCAACTTCAATATCATCTCCGGTGAGCCTCCCACTGTCACTATCATCAGGCTGTTTGCATTCGTAAAATTCAAAATTTCTCGTCTTGTCATGTAGCTATCGTCCGTATCACGCTCTTGCAATTCTCAGATTCAAAATTTCACATCTTGTCATGTTGCTAGCATGTTTGGAGTTACTGATTTACTGCTCCTACACACATACAATTCAGTCAGTAAAAAAGGGGAGATGTACTAGGAAACAGGATTCAGTCATGCTCATGCTGTTGCAGAAAGGCCGTTTCATCCCAACGTTCATTTTCTGTCGTAGGAAATGGCATTTGCTTTCATTCACTGCCTTTTGTCAGGGATGCACATGTGATGCATTGCAAGATATGAACTCATAAAAGGCAACAGCAGCTAGGACAAGTTACCTTTTTTACTTTTGTTTCTTTTGATTGCCAATTCAAAAGGCATGAGGCAAGCAAACACTACTGTCACACTAGTGTCTGAGTACTCTCCAACTTTATAGGCTGAATATTGTGGTGACGTTTTCCCTACAAACTGAAAAGAAAGGTGTCGATTGTCGTGAGTACCCAAATTTGCTACACAATTGAATAATTCTGTGAGATCTATATCTCATTAGTTCTTACTAGTTGTCTGATTAATGTCAGAATAGTCTTTGATTAATGTCAGAATAGTCTTTGATTCTATTCTGCGCTATGACTCCAGGACCAGGTGTAGATCAAATTCTAACAATGTTTGCTTACTGAGTTGATGCTGGGATATTAATATGTTCTTAGAAGCATAGTTTCATTGATACTAGTAGATAAAGCTATTTCTAGTGTACCCCTGGATCATGTGCACTGCTGCTCTGTGTTGCCATGGTGGATGAACTGATAATCTTAAGTACAATTTTAGCCACGTTGTGGGCCATTTGTGATTTGAAGAGAAATACACAGGAGATTTTCCCTTTGTCGAAAAAAAATTATAAGTAGATGGAACGGAAGGGATAACCGAGTTGATGGTACCATGATTCAAATCTTGAAGTCAAGTGATTTTTTTTCAGTTGCTTTATGTTCCATCCAGGCACATACTCTTGTATCCTCAGCTATCGTTTTCGCATATGTTGATGCATAGATAGTGCTTTTCTCCCATGGTTGATATTATTTAATCTTGACTGTATCAGTTTGCATGCTATTATGAGCTAACCTGAACACTACATTTATCTGATTAATTGATTGATTACTTTGATTCCTGCAGGAACATCGATGTCCTGCCCTCACATCAGTGGAGTTGCTGCGCTACTGAAGGCCGCCCACCCTAACTGGAGCCCTGCTGCCATCAAGTCCGCACTCATGACCACTGCATACACCGTTGACAACACAAACTCCTCTCTGCGGGATGCAGCAGACGGGTCACTTGCAAACGCATTTGCTTATGGCGCTGGCCATGTTGACCCACGGAAGGCACTTTCTCCAGGCCTTGTGTATGATATCTCCACCAATGACTATGTTGCCTTCCTCTGCTCCATGGACTACAGCGCCCCACACATCCAAGTGATCACCAAGATGTCCAACTTCTCCTGTCCGAAGAAATTCCGCCCTGGTGATCTCAACTACCCGTCATTCTTGGTGGTGTTCAAGCAGAAATCAAAGCGGATCCTGAGGTTCAGAAGGGAGCTAACCAACGTTGGCCCAGTAACGTCCGTCTACAATGTGAAGATCATCAGCCCTGAATCTGTTAGTGTCACGGTGACACCGACTAAACTGACGTTCAAGAAGGTCGGGCAGAAGCAGAGATACTATGTCACATTCACGTCGAAGGCTGGTCAAGGCCAAGCAAAACCGGATTTCGGGTGGATATCCTGGGTGAACGATGAGCACGTTGTTCGCAGCCCGGTTGCCTATACATGGAAGATGTGAGGACGGTAAGTTCAGTCTTCCTGGTGCCTAATCATGCTCCGGAGCAGATGAAAGATAGATAGCTTGATGTAGTTTGCTGATCACTCCACAAAGAGAATCGGCGTGGAGCCCTCGACTGCAAACCCCTATATTTGTCTCTTCCCTCGGTCGGTCGGTAACTCACCGGGCCTTAGTTTCGCCTCTAGTTTTCAGAAGTCCGGCATGTAACTTGTGAAATTAACATCTGAGGTTTCCTTTCTTTCTAGCTTAATGCCTGCAGACATGAAATCAATCTAGCTTAATGCTCTACATTGACTCCGTTACCTGAAGCTGTGCAGAATGAAATGATTGGGTTTCTCTGCTACCTTGTTGGCTGTCAAGCCTTGTTTTGGACATGCTCGTCAGATTTTTCAGATTTGAACTGGTACAATGCTGAACATGTTACTGCTACTTTTGCCCTCCACATGACATGACTCATGAGCTGCCGCTCTAGACGCTGGTGACAGGAGTCTTGCTTCAAATCCTCCCAGCGTAGGCACACAAACATGAGAATTTAGATCCCAGCATACTGTGCCGTTTGCAGGTACTAGACTGGCTCGATGGACATTACGATCTGCTTTCTGGGACAAGGAAAAGAAAAGGCTGCGTGCTTTGTCCCATACCACGCCGCCTTTTGCCTGGCATGGGTGTGTACGCCTGCAAAGCACGCGTGCTCTCTGATCTCCTACCATCCTCCTCCCGCACTGCCCACTTGTATCTCCGTTAGAGATGGTCTGTATTGCTATTGCTATTGTTATTTTTTTTCCCTTCCAGCATTATTTTTCGCCCGAAGGAATCCTTCCAGCATATATGAAAGGTAAGTCAGTTAACGGAACGATTTGGCCTGCTTGACTGATTGTTTCGTATCAAGAATGGCCCAATGGATGCAAAGTCAGTCATATCTGGGAGTAGGCCACATTGTGCAGACCAATTCCCCATCACTAAACCATTGTGTCTTGGCCCATGCTAACCCCAAATTACCTTTCATTCATCCCAAATCGAAGTCGCGAGTTGCTACGGGTGCGGTTATATATCACCCACCGCGATAAAATCAATAATCATTATCCGAAGTGTGTTTTTTGATGCTGCAATTAAATGGACCGTCAACCTAATTCACCAACTGCACAAAGGAGAGGAAAGAGAATAAGATATGCATGCATACAGGTCAAGACCAAAATTGATGACATCACCCATATACGAAGGGGTTTCAAAACTAAAAAAAAATCTACAAGTCTTAGATATGTATCCTAATTAAATTTTGATTACATCATTGTGCTTCTGGTGACAAGATTTTCAAAATAAGACCACACTTGATAATATTTTCGAATAATATTTAAAAATATTTTTTAATAAATTTAAAATATTTGACAACTGTGAACAAATACTTAAGCAAGAGGAATAAATAATTAGTTTCTTCGAATAAAAGATTAAATATAACGAACAGATAATAGTACACCGCAAACAAAAAGATTGATCAAAAGAACAAGTAACAAATTTGTGCAATGCGTTTGTTGTTAATATGGTTGGGGATACATCATTTTATTTTTTATTTTTGAATGTATCTGTTGTTTGTACTATATAAATAAAATGGGATGCATGTTTGCAATAAAAGATAAAATAATACCATCACCCCTAGCCCCTAGGTGCAAAGGAAGCTTGAAGCTAAAATACAATAAGTCACGAACTAAGCATCCAAGTTAATTTTGGATTGCAGTAGTGTATTTTATATGATAAGAACTTGAAAACAAAATCACATTTAACTATATATACACTTAAAAAAGTTACATAAATTCATGAAAAAATAATTGCATACCATGAACAAATTATACGATATAGTCAGAACAAATTATATGAACTCATGGAACAAATACATGTACATATTGAACAAATAATATGTACTCGCGGAATGAAGCTGTATACATAAATAATTAATTATATAAACTTGCATGGTATTAATATTTACATTGAAAGTAAATTATATAATATTACCTATATACCTAAAACTTAAGGGGAAAAATCTGTTTGTTTGAAAATAAATTATATGAACTTATAGATTGTACACCTAAACTAAATAAATGTTACAAGAAATAAAGGAAGAAAAGAGAAAATATAATATACAGTGAATAAAAGGAAATTAACTAAAATAAATGATAAAAAGAAGAGAATAGAAAAAGAAAAAATAAAGAATAAGAAAGCTGAATAAGAAAGCGCAGCCTTATATGAAGTACACTTTAGTTTATGAAGTGAATGAATTATATGAACTTACACAACAAATACTATTCATCTGAAGTAAACTATTCAAACTCAAAAATAAATATTTGTACACCTATAACAAACAAAAATGGGACATAAAATTAATACTATGGTACATGGGAAAAAATAAATTTGGCATAGAAAGTACGAGAAGAATGAAAACAAAATTAAAAAATAAAGTAATAGGATATATATAATTATGCATAAAAGGAATAAAATAAGAAATAAATGAAAAAGGAAAAAGAATCCTAAGATAGTGAACGAGCGATAGAAGTATCAAGTGTTATAGTCACATAATATATAATTTTATATTAGAAATCTATATAAATAAACTGAAAAAGATAGAAAAATAAATTCGTACCTAGAACAATCTGTATAAAATCTGAGAAGTCAAAGTACAAAGTAACCTCCTAGGAAAGAAAAGAAATAGAAAAAAAGAAAAAGAAAAGCTACGATAAAGCTAAGGAAGAAAAAAAACACATCAATGAGAGAAGAAGACAAAAGGAAGGAAATAAGGAATGAAGAAATATAAAAGAAGAGAAGCTAACATAAAAGGAAGGAAGAAACAAAATAAGAAAGCATGTCTAACAATGTTGCTAGGCACGCCGCACTCTGAACCAAACACCTATACTAAAAATATTAATTGTTGCACTGGCTTGTTGGGCTAATTTACTGAGGTTACATTTTCGCACGAGTAATATATAGCCCTCACGACTTCATACTGCTTGACTTGATTTTAACTTCCATATAATGATGCCATGTCAGCCCTAGGATGGTAAATCGAACTATGTTATAGTTTTGGGGTCAAAGAAGCTTTTTATGGTAAATCCAAGTGATTTATGAAACAACAACTTAACCTTGTGTGCCTTTCTTCAAATCAGTGAAACATGATGCACTTCAAAAAGTCATCAGTATGAGGGGAGGAGACTCCATTTACTCTACTTACAACTTTGCAAGAAAACCTTTGCTTTCATTTCCCCCGTTAATTTCCATAATGATGCAAACAATTTGTGGATCATTCTGTTCTCTTACACATTACCGAGCGTTCATTTGTTCTCTCACGGCGCCGTGTACACAAATGGTTCTACATTGCCATCATCCAGAGCAAGCAATGACTCTAGGGCCTCTACAACGGCTGACATCTGGGGCCGGGATTTAGGGCTTACATTCAAGCACTTGTGAGCGATCGCTGCGGCCTTTTGGGCAGCTCGAGTAGGGTACTGCCCATCCAGCCTCCGGTCCATCATGCGGGCGAGCCGGCGAGGATCGTTCAGGCAGGGCCGCGCCCACTCCACAAGGTTTTGCTCTCGTAGCGGTCTGTTCTTGTCCACCGCCTTCCGTCCTGTTAGCAGCTCCAATAGTACAACGCCGAAGCTATACACGTCGCTCTTTGTTGTTAAATGTCCTAATAACAAAGAATAAAGAAGAAATGATAGATTTGTCAAATGAGTTATATATATATACATATATATACATATATATATACATATACATATATATATATACATATACATATATATATACATACATATATATACATACATATATATATATACATACATACATATATATATACATACATATATATATATATATACATATATATATATATATATATATATATATATATATATATATATATATATATATATATATATATATATATATATATATATATATATATATTCAAACTTTTGCTTGCAAATGAGAACAACAAAGAGATAACCGAAAGAATGTACCGGTCATAATGTACTCGGGTGCGGCGTAGCCCTGCGTGCCCATGACTTGGGTCGAGACATGGGTTTCGTCTTCGCCAGGCCCATCCTTTGCTAGTCCAAAATCCGACAGCTTTGCTGTGTAGTCCTAAAGGAAGGGAAAGAACCACATGAACTTAATGTTATGTGATGATATACAACACTGAATTATGCAATTGATTAACGATATATAAGCATGTACACATACCGAGTCCAGTAGGATGTTGGACGTCTTGAAATCGCGGTAGATGACAGGTTTTGCAGCTTCGTGGAGGAAGGCCAAACCTTTGGCAGCTCCAATGGAGATCTTCATTCGTGCTGACCATGGCAGGGAAGCAGAGTATTCTGTAGTATCCACGAAAGCAAATAGGCCACTTAACCAACAACAAAATGCAAATTATATCATTTTAGTGTTTTTTCTAAACGAAAGCATTTAGTATGACATAACTTTGACCTCTTTTGACTTATGAGCTGACGCACAATACAATGCTTGCCCATCTCAATATGATGTCCTGCGTGGGTTTGTTTAATAAAATGAAACTATCGAATTGCATGCACCAGTCAATTTAATTTAAAAACTTAAGCTGGTCGGAAAAAGAGGACAATTCAGTTATACTCTAACATAAACAACTGGGGAGTTCAATGGCCTTTTTTTTTATCACACTTGGATTCCATCAACAGCGTTTAACTAACCTATTAATGTGACCTGATTTCTTTGTGTATATAGTTGCAAAAGGAGTAATATGAGGTATGAACCATGAAGAATAAAAATGTTCTACGCATGAATCACATCAGGTTGTCAAGACTAGGTCATCAGATGCATGAAGACAAAGGATGATGTAAACATGTCAATGTATATGTGACAACAGCAAGTTTTTTTAAAAAAAATCTAAAAAGCAGTATGAATAGTCTATGTATTTTATATTTGGACATGCTCAAAGATGAAAACTAAAGGGAAAATTACACGGAGATCATGATAGTGACTACTACTGATCGAGTGCCTCTGGTTCTAAAAGATAAGGCCCTGTTTAGTTCCCAAAAAATTTCCTACAGTATCCGTCAAATCGAATCTTTTCACACATGCATGGAGCATTAAATGCAGTTAAAAAAATATCTAATTACATAGTCTAACTGATTAGCACGAGATGAATCTTTTAAGCCTAATTAGTTCATGATTTGACAATATTTGTCGAGTAACAACGAAATGTGCTACAATACCAAAACCAAACTTTTTCGCCAACTAAACACACCCTAAACTTGCCGATCCTTTTTTTAAGGGCGCCAGGTGGATTTCCAAGATAAATACAGAAAATAGTTTGTCAAATTTTGTTGTTAATAAAAAATATAAAGTAAATTATAGAATCTGCCGTACTTTTGAAGAGATGCTTCTCCAAGCTGCCCCTCGCCATGAATTCGTAGACAAGAAGCCTGTGCTGATCCTGGTAGCAGTAGCCGATCAGTTTGACGAGGTGTGGATGCCGCATTTGCCCAAGGAAAATGACTTCGGCCTGCCCATGCCGAAACAAACAAATAATCCATATCACAAATTGATACAGGTCAACGTATACATCATCTTCTAAGTATTTTAAGGAATATTCTGACGGCTAACACTTATTTTTGTCGAATTATTTGACCAAACAATGCAGTACTGGTTAGGTGGTTGACAAGTTGACTGAAGAGTTCTGAAAGGAAATCACGTCTGAAGAGGGGAGAAGACTTGGCGACTTTCGTCCAACGTGATCACAGCTAAGCCAGATAGCAACACTACACTTTTCTTCAGAGTAGGGTTAGGATAATC